>NC_035171.2:9888255-10188255 GCF_001659605.2 Manihot esculenta
CCTGAAGATCACCATGAAGAAAAACATTTTTAATATCCAGTTGATGCAAAGGCCAATCATGTGTAGCTGCCAAGAAAATAAACAATCGAACAGATGCGAGCTTGGCAACTGGGGAAAATGTATCAGAATAGTCAACTCCATAAGTTTGTGCATAATCTTTGGCCACTAAACGGGCCTTGAGGCGAGCAACAGATCCATTAGGATTTACTTTCGCGGCAAACACCCATTTGCACCCAATAGTCCGCTTTCCTGGGGGCAAGGACATCAACTCCCAAATACCATTAGTGTCAAGGGCCATCATTTCCTCTTCCATTGCAGCACGCCAACCAGGATGGGATAAAGCCTCAATAACAGTTTTGGGAACTGAAATAGAATCTAAAGCAGTGGCAAAACAACGAGAAGAAGAGGATAATTGATCATAAGAGACATAAGCTGAAATAGGATAAGTGCAAGTACGTTTACCTTTATGAAGAGCAATGGGCAAATCCAAATCAGACAGTGAAGGATCAGTGGGAGCAAGATCTGTCAACAAAGAAGCGGGTAGTGGAGCGGAGTCAGAGTCCTCTAAGTGTCTGGAATACACATGAAAGATGGGAGGGCGACCTGGCATATGAGCGAAAGGTGTAGGAATAGTCTGAGGAGACAGAGAGCGAACAATGTATAACAAGAGGTCATTTTCCTCCCCTTGAGTGTTATAAACAGATGATGGCAGAAAAAACGGAGTGGACTCAAAGAATGTTATATCCGCAGACGCAAGATACCGATTCAGATCAGGAGAAAAATAACGATACCCTTTCTGACGTCGAGAGTAGTCAAGGGAAGACACATTTGAGTGATTTGGGATCCAATTTAGTAACCTGTGGACGAACATCACGAACAAAACAAGTACACCCAAAGATACGTGGCTCAGTAGGAACAAAGATTTAGTGGGAAACAAAATATTATAAGTGTTGAATCCCACATCGGTTGTGGAAAGGGGTAATGTGCCCCTTATATGGGCCATAGGCAATCCTCCTCCTTGAGCTAGCTTTTGGGGTGAGTTAGGCCTGGCCCAAATTTAATATGGTATCAGAGCCTCCCCATCCGATGTTGGGCGCCCTATAAATGTGCTACGCATCAGTAAAAATTCTGGGCGTGAGGGGTGTGTTGAATCCCACATCGGTTGTGGAAAGGGGTAATGTGCCCCTTATATGGGCCATAGGCACTTCTCCCCCTTGAGCTAGCTTTTGGGGTGAGTTAGGCTTGGCCCAAATTTAACAATAAGGAATATCACTATGAAGGATGGAGGAAGGCATGCGATTGATAAAAAAACAAGCCGTGGATACAGCATCAGCCCAAAAACATTTAGGTACTTTCATTTGGAATAAGAGGGCTTTGGCTACTTCAAGAAGATGTCGATTTTTTCTTTCAGCAACTCCATTTTGTGAAGGAGTATCAACACAAGAGGACCGATGAAGAATCCCTTTTTGTAACAAATAGGATTGAAATTCCCCAGAGAGATACACTTTAGCATTATCATTTTGCAATATACGAATGGGAATATTAAATTGGGTTTGGATTTCAGCATGAAACGCACAAAAGATAGGAAATAATTCTGAACAACTCTTCATTAAAAATAACCAAGTAGTACGAGAGAAGTCATCAACAAAAGTAACAAAGTACTTAAAGCCAGATTTAGACACAGTAGGACAAGGACTCCAAACATCTGAATAGGGGTGAGCATTCGGTCGGTTCGGTTCCGAATCGATTTTGGTCAGAAACTGAATCAAACCGAACTGGTCTGATTCGGTTCGATTCAGTTCGGTTTGATCGATTTCGATTTTTAATTAATTTTTTATTTTTTACACTTTATTTTTAATATTTTAAAATTTAATTAAAATATTTTAATCTTAATATAATTTAATTTCTCTATATTATTGAAAATAACATATTATTATCACTAATCGGTTCGGTTCGGTTTTTTTGATTTTTTTCTGATCAAAACCGAATCGAACCAAAATAACCGAAATTTTTAAAATTAAAAACCGAACCGAATTGAATAAAAAACCAAACCGAATTTTGAAATTAATTCGGTTCGGTCTGTTTTTTCGGTTTGAACCGAATACTGCTCATCCCTACATCTGAATGTGCTAACTCAAAGGGGGACGAAGCCCGTTTATTGACTTGAGACACTGAAGGTAAACGATGATGTTTGGCAAATTGACAAGACTCACAATCTAAAACAGACAAAGAATGAAACTGTGGATATAACCTTTTCAAAGCCGAGAGAGAAGGATGCTCCAAACGACAATGAACATCAAAAGGTGTTAAACGCGTGGAACATGCAAGAGATCTAGGTAGTTGCTGATCCAAGACGTAGAGACCCTCTGACTCATGCCCTCTACCAATAATATGCTTCGTCGAAAGATTCTGAAAAATACAGTGATAAGGAAAGAACGAGACACAACAATTCAATACACGAGTGAGTTTACTAACAGAAAGCAAATTAAATACGAACTTAGGGAGACATAACACAGAGGATACAGAAAGAGAAGGGGTTAAGTTGACATGACCAGAACTCATGACAAAAGATTTAGTACCATCAGCAAGAGTAACGTAAGAAGGCGATGCATGAGACTCGAGATTGGACAAAAGGGTAGAATTACCTGACATATGATCGGTAGCACCAGAATCAATAACCCATTTGGAGGATGAAGATACAAGACATGCAGTAGAGTTACCTGACTCGACAATTGCAGTGATAGAGGAGGAATTAGAGGATTTCAGAGATGCGTGGTATTGGATGAATTGTGCATACTCATCTGCAGATATTAAAATTCCTTGATCTGAGGGGGCCTCAACTGCCATATGTGCCATTTGTGTGCGCTAATTCTTATTCTGTAGAACAGTACCCGTGAACAGTACCGATGAACAGTGCCCGTGAACAGTACCCGTAAACAGTGCCAATGAACAGTACCGGAAAAAAAAAAAAACACCTCCACCCAACACCCAAACGGCAAACAAATCTCAGATCTAACAAGGGGACGGTGTGGCAACTCCAGCGACGGTGAGATCCAAATGTTACCCTTTATGGGTAACCCAAATGAACAGAGTCGTGAGTCTCAAAAAAAAAATTTAAAACTTGACGAGAGAGAAAAAAAAAATTAAATCTCTACGAGAAAGGCTTTGATACCATGTAGGAGGATAATATTTGTTGTTGTATCACAATAAAAATTACAATCTATTTATATATGAGAGACAGTATCTAAACAGGAAGGAAAATCAAGCTTGTGATTATACAATCCCTAAGATTAAGTAACTAACCCATCTATCAATATTTACTTCCTATATTAATATATTTACTTCCTATAACCTATAACACCCTCCTATCTACGAATTTTGGCCAATTAGTTTATTGCAAAAAAGTAATAAGCACAATGATCCTATTTTATAATGCTATGGATCTATGGTTGACAATTTTGCTTATTGCTAATGGTGCATTTGTCCATTTTCTTCCCTTAATCAGGTTTGGTACAGCAATCCAGCTCTAAGGGATTGGTTGAAAGAGCATGCTGATGCATCAGAATTGGATAACCTCAAATGGATGTATTATTTGATTAATAAGAGCCCATGGTAAGTCTCCTTGGATACTTGTTTTCTTTTATTTTTAGCTCTGTTGTGGTGGTACAGATCTCACGCCTCATGTAAAATTTCTTACAGCCGGTATAAATTTTAAAAGAATTATCACTCAATTATAATTCACTCTATTAACAGGTCATCCCTTGATGAAAATAAGCCGTTTTTGACGACAGCAGATTCAGCCATAAAGTTGCTCCCTGAAGCCACAAAACCCGTTACTGGATGGAACGGTCTGGAATATAAAGCAGCATTTCCAATGCTAAAACCACCTGGTGCAAATTTTTATCCTCCAGACATGGATAAAATGGTTAGTGAAGGATTTCATCATGAACTTTAAAGAATAATCTGTTAAATGAGATCCATGTAATGTATGAGGGACCATGCCATTTGGCTATATTTGGCTGTCACTATTTATAGTATCTTCTTTTCACACCCAACATTGAGGCATTAAGTTTCATTTTTGTTGTAGGAATTTGAATTGTGGAAGGGCTCACTGACAGAGAGTAAAAAACATGATGCAACAAGTTTTTTTACTGTTATCAAAAGGCAGAGTGAATTTGATTTTGATTCTTCTCTGCCAAATCATACAGTTGATGGCAGAGATTACTCGACTGGTGTTCATGATCTTTTTAGCATTCCCTACTGTAAAGAGTATAATTCTCTGATCACAAGAGCTGCCAATCTATTGCAAAAAGCGGGTGACTTGGCTGGCTCACCCAGGTATTAATGTTTGCTAAACTTTTGTTTTTGACAGCTTATTTGTTACAAATTGTGCTGAATTTTGTTTCACTTCAATCTTCTTTTGCTGAGTAGCTTAAAGAGGTTACTACATGGCAAAGCTGCTGCATTCCTTTCGAATGACTATTATGACTCAGATATAGCTTGGATGGAATTGGTGAGTCCCCCTACTTGCATTACTGAAAATGTATGTAGTTTTGAGCAATAGTTGGTTCATGTTGGAAGTTATGAAATTCCATACTTCAATAAAGAGGGAGTGTTGTAGGAAGTACGTGTATTTTATATATTCTTATTTAGGGTGATTTTATATTTTCCTGTTTAGTTGGAGAACAATGTTGTTAAGGCGCTGAAAAAGGCGCCAGGCGAGACCCCCTTCACTTGGGCACTTCTTTGAAATAATGTTCTGCTCCTTTTTTTTTTAACAGTTTTAAAAGATTTTTTGAACATAAAACCCTAGTCTTTTGCTCTTATAAGACTTCCAGCAGCCTCTCCCTCTCCTCTTCAAGAATTCAACTCTGTTGCTCTCATAACAGGCATGTCCCTTATCTCTCTCCTCTCCTCCTTTTCTTCTCTCCTTCTCTGCAGCCATCCTGCATGTCCAGCAGTCTCTCTCTCTCTCTCTCTCTTCTCTTTTTTTCCCCTTTTCACTTCTTTTCTCCTCTCAGCTTGAATATTCTTTCTTCCCTTTGCCAACATGGCAGCCAGCAACACTGCAGGTCTGAAGAAGGCAGCAGTGTTGTTGTTGTTTTTCAGTATCTTTGATATTTATGTTTAAACTTCAAAATTCCGGCTTATATGTTTATAGTTTTGGTATCTATATGCAGTCAATTATATGTTTATAGGATCTGATAACCGTCAGGCTCCACACCCCTTCTGGGCCGGGTCGAGGCCCAAAGGGACAAAACAGGCCTCGAAACAGGCCTCGCAACAGGCCTCAAGCCCGGAGCACCCCTCGGTAGGCTTGTCTAACTGCTTCCGCTCAGATTCCAGTACAAGCAACAGGCCGGGTCGCCAAAAAGCCCAAGCCCGGAAAGCTGAAATTCGGCTGTGATCTGACAAGAGGAAAGATAGCAGGCCCAGTCACTTCGCAGCCCTGCCCACTTACTCGCCGAGGGAAATTAAATGGCCACCTAACATGGAGAGGGTCTCTGTGGTATCCGTACGTATGGACTAGTGTGACAGGAAAGATAGCCCTGTAGCAGAGAGGCCGTTACACGTCACTAGCGGACAAGAGGGAAAGGGCATAAAGGAGGAGGCACGCCTTCCTCCAGGGACAAGCTTACACACACACTGAAAAAATCCTATTTTCTGGATCTCTAAACATCAATTGGCGCCGTTTGTGGGAATGAAGGAGATCTTTTCATCGCCGGAGTTCCACTCTCATTACACCCACTGAGATCCACAATGGCAAACCCCAATGAAAACCACACTACTAACACCTTCAACGACCTGAGTTCCGCCCAGGAAGGCCAGCAGTTCTCTTTTTCCAGTCCCACAACTCCCAGTAATCGACCACCAACGCTCTTTAACCCTTCGCCGAGCTCGGCAGGGAACGTACCCACAGCCACCCTGTCTAACCAAGACCTCCATTGCATGGCCCTCCAGTTGCAAAATACTGCTCACTGGTTGGGGCAAATAATGCAGCAGAGAGGCCTCAGCACCCCATTGAATGCGTCAACTGTAGCAGATAGAATCCAAATCAATGAACCCCAGCCTACATTCAACCACCTGGTCCCACTGCAGAGCAGTAGAGAAACTGGAGAAGGAGGCAGAAGGACCGGTGAAGAAGAAGAGCCGGCGGTCAGAGCCCATGGAAGAAGAGTAAGGGAGCTAATAGAAAATGATGAAGCAGAGAGTTACTCTGTGGGAACAGACAGAAAGACGGAAAGTAGAGAAGAGAGAGAGGGGTATCGCTTGGAGAAGAGACCAAGGCAAGAAGAGAAAGATGTAGACAGAAAGCTGCAGGAGATGAGAAAACAACTTCTGGCCGAGCTGGGAACAAAGGACCAAAACCAAACGCTTTTGCCCACTTCCTCACCCTTTTCGGGATGGATCCAACAAAAAAAAAACCATTCCCAAAAAGTTCATGATGCCTGCTATGACGGGACAGGGAACCCAAGGGAACATGTCCTCAACTACAAGACATTTATGGAGCTGCAAACCTTATCGGATGCCTTAATGTGCAAGGTATTCCCCACTACACTTACGGGACCAGCAAGAGCCTGGTTTAATAGTCTGGACACCGGGAGTATCAGGAGTTTTGGCGACCTCGCCAATGTTTTCATCAGTCGGTTTATAGCAGGGGTACCGGCTGACAGAAAAACCAGTTACCTGGAAACAGTGAGACAGAGAAGGAACGAGTCCTTAAGAGAGTACGTGGCCCGTTTCAACACGGAGGCCCTACAGATCCCCGAATTGGATGAAAGCAGGGCGGTGGAAGCCATGCAGAAAGGAACTACCTCCCCCGAGTTCTTCGGCTCGTTGTGTAGAAAGCCCCCCTCCTCGCTGGCAGAGCTGATGAAGAGGGCCGAGAAATACATAAGACAAGATGACGCCTTGACGACAAGCAGATTTGCTAAGGAGACAGCAGATAGAGGAAAGGCCCTAGAGGAAAGGAGGTCGGAAAGGCATGAAAGAAGGCAGAATAAAAAACTCGAGACGTACAGGCAGCCCTAGGATCGGGGGGAGCAAAGACCATTTCCACCATGGGTCCCTGAAACTCTGACCCCTCTCAACGCCTCTCGAGCCGAAGTGCCATGGCAGTCCAGGACAAGGAGTTTCTCCAATGGCCCAAACCCATGAGAACCGAAGCAAGTCAGAGAGATCCTGACAAATACTGTCAATACCACCGCATACATGGCCATGACACCAATAATTGCTACCAGCTGATCAGTGAGATTGAAAGGCTGATTAAAAGGGGCACCTTCGAAACTTTGTGAAAAAACCAGAAGGAGAAAGACCCAGCAAAATTCTACAACAGAAAGACCTCGGAGGTCGGGAGCAGGACCGGTGAATGATGGTTCCAGTGGAACCATCAATATGATTGTCGGTGGGACTGGAGGCCGAATGAGCAGAAGAGGAAAGAAAAGAAGCCGAGGAGGAGAGGAAAGCAGCAGCGAAGTTTTGCAGGTGATAGAACACTCCTCAACCATCATCTCCTTCTCTCCAAAGGACGCCCATGGCATCCAGATGCCTCATGACGACGCCTTGGTTATTGAAGCTATCATCCACAACTTTCGAGTTCGGAAGATCCTGGTTGACGATGGAACCAAGGTGAATTTACTGCCGTACAGGGTCTTCCAGCAGATGGGAATACCGGAAGAACAGCTAGTGAGGGATCAAGCTCCAGTGAAAGGAATAGGCGGAACTCCAGTAGCAGTAGCAGTGGAAGGAAAGATAAAAATGGCCTTGACTTTAGGTGAGCCACCCCTGTCTCGAACTCACTACGCGGTGTTCCTAGTAGTAAAGCTCCCTTTGAACTATAATGCAATACTGGGAATGCCCATGCTGTACGACTTTGAAGCAGTAACCAGCATAAGATACTTGACTATGAAGTTTCCAACTGAGGCAGGAGTGGGAGTAGTCCGGGGGTGTCAAGAAGAAGCAAGAGCAGTATACCTGGCCACAGTGTCAGAACTGAGCTCGGCAGAAGAAAAATTTGATTCAGAAGTCCTGGAAGTCTGAGATGAGAAGAAAGAAGGCAGAACGGAACCAGTCGGAGAACTGGAAACCTTCCCCTTATCAGAAATAGAAACAGACAAGGTTTTCAGTCTCAATGCTGGCCTGACTGAAGAGCAAAAAACTGAAGTGATGGCCCTGATCCGAGGTCACGCCTCAAGCTTCGCTTGGAAGCCATCTGACATGCCTGGGGTAGACCCTGAGGTGATGACTCACAAACTGAACGTCCTTCCCGAAGCTAAGCCGATAAAGCAGAAGAAGAGAGTAGTGGGAAGAGAGAAGCAACAAGCCACCAGGGAGGAGGTACGGAAGCTGGAGGAAGCAGGGTTCATTAGGGAAGTAATGTATCTACAATGGCTAGCAAATCCTGTACTAGTGAAAAAAGCCAATGGCAAGTATAGGATATGTATAGATTTTACTGACCTGAACCAGGCATGCCCAAAGATTGTTACCCCCTTTCTGATATTAATAAAATGGTCGACTCTACGGCCGGTTTTGATTACATGTCGTCTCTGGATGCAATGTCTGATTACCACCAAATTCCAATGGACAGGTCAGACGAGGAGAAGACCTCGTTCATAATAGAAGACGGGACTTACTGTTACAAGGCCATGCCTTTTGGGCTGAAGAATGCTGGGGCGACATACCAGAGACTGATGAATAAAATTTTCAAAGACCAGATTGGTAGGAATGTCGAAGTATATGTGGATGATATGGTGGTGAAGAGTCCGACCTTTCAACAACACTTGATAGACCTGAAGGAAGTATTTGGGGTACTGGAGCAGTACAGAATGAGGCTTGTTGAATCCCACATCGGTTATAGAAAGGGGTAATGTGCCCCTTATATGGGCCATAGGCACTCCTCCCCCTTGAGCTAGCTTTTAGGGTGAGTTAGGCCTGACCCAAATTTAACATGGTATCAGAGCCTCCCCATCCGATGTTGGGCGCCCCATAAATGTGCCACGCACCAGTAAAAATTCTGGGCGTGAGGGGGTGTGTTGAATCCCACATCGGCTATGGAAAGGGGTAATGTGCCCCTTATATGGGCCATAGGCACTCCTCCCCCTTGAGCTAGCTTTTGGGGTGAGTTAGGCCTGGTCCAAATTTAACAAGGTTGAACCCAGCAAAATGCGCTTTTTTCATCAGGGGCGGAAAATTCCTAGGTTACATGGTTAGTGAGAAAGTGGAAGCCATATTGACAATGCCTGAACCGACCTGTGTGAGGGATGTCCAAAGACTCACTGGAAGGGTAGTAGCACTTAATCGTTTCATGTTAAGGTCGGTAGAAAGGTGCCTACCATTCTTCAAGAAGTTGAGAAAAGTTCCAAATTTTGAATGGACTGAGGATTGCCAAGAAGCTTTCAAAGAGCTCAAGTGCTACCTTAGTTCGCCACAGGTACTCAGTAGCCCACTAGAGGGGGAAGAGCTCTTGATCTACTTATCAGCCTCGGAACAAGCCGTCAGTGCTGTGCTGGTGAGAGTGGAAGGAGGAGAGCAGAAGCCAGTATTTTATGTCCACAAAGTACTCAAAGACGCTGAGGTAAGATATCTGAACATTGAAAAAGTAGCATATGCTCTGCTATTGGTAGTTAGAAAATTCAGGATATACCTAGAGAGCCATCAAGGAGTAGTGATGACGGACCGGCCTTTGAAGAAAATCCTCCACAGACCAGAAACTTCAGGACGGATGCTTGCTTGGTCCATTGAGATCAGCCCGTACTGCCTAGAGTACCGACCTTGGACTGCCATCAAATCCCAAGCCTTGGCCGAGTTTATCGCGGAGTGCTCCTTCAATGAAGAACAAATGGAATCCAGAAAAAAACCAACAGAGGCCACGGAGCGAGGGCACGACCAACAACCCCTGCAAAAATTCAGCTGGAGTTTGTTCGTAGATGGGGCATCCAGCGTGGAAGGCAATGGTGTTGGAGTAATGCTGAAAGGACCAGGAGGGTTCAAAGTTTGTTATGCCCTGCGGTTGGAGTTCAAGGCTACCAACAATGTGGCAGAGTATGAAGCTTTGATAAACGGGATGTTGATAGCAATGGAAGTGGGAGCAACCGACCTCGAAGTAAATAGTGACTCCCAATTGGTGGTCAACCAAATAATAGGGGCATATCAGACAAGGGACCCTGTCATGCAAAAGTACTTAGCGAAAGTAAAAGCGGTGGAGACAGAGCTCGGCGAACAGGGAGTTATAGTTCGGTACTAGAGAATACCTCGGGAGGAAAACGAGGAAGCAGATCTGCTCAGCCGATTATCTGAAGAAGAGCTGGAACAGCTCCCCGATAAGGTATACATACAACACATTAGCATACCTGCTTTTAACAAAACAAATACCGTAATGTAGGCACTCCTCCCCCTTGAGCTAGCTTTTGGGGTGAGTTAGGCCTGGCCCAAATTTAACAAATAACATCAGGGAGCTTCGAGCTATCCATAGCAGTATGAGAAGCATACCTTAAAGACGACTGGGGCAGAAAGACAGGACGGACAAAGCGTGCAGAAGGCAGAAGGAGAGTGAGGGTTATGTGAAGATTGAGAGAATTTGAATTCTGAAACAGTAAAGTGAAGAGGAGACGTTTTGATGGGAACCGTCCTCGAGCCGTGTGGTCATAATGGGTTCTAGATATTTACTCCCTCATCACTCATGAAATAACTGCTGAGGAGATAAAGGGGCAATTGATAACCGTCAGGCTTCGCACCCCTTCTGGGCCGGGTCGAGGCCCAAAGGGACAGAACAGGCCTCGAAACAGGCCTCCAGCCCGGAGCACCCCTCGGCAGGCCTGTCTAACTGCTTCCGCTCAGATTCCAGTACAAGCAATAGGCCGGGTCGCCAAAAAGCCCAAGCCCGGAAAGCTGAAATTCGGCTATGTGATCTGACAAGAGGAAAGACAGCAGGCCTAGTCACTTCGCAGCCCTGCCCACTTACACACCGAGGGGAATTAAATGGCCGCCACATGGAGAGGGTCTCTGTGGTATCCGTACGTACGGACCAGTGCGACAGGAAAGATGGCCCTGTAGCAGAGAGGCCGTTACAGGTCACTAGCGGACAAGAGGGAAAGGGCATAAAGGAGGCATGCCTTCCTCCAGGGACAAGCTTACACACACACTGAAAAAATCCTATTCTCTGGATCTCAGAACATCAGGATCAATGAACCAAGCTATTTGTGAGCTATTTGAGGCTCGACTCAATAAAAACTTGACTTGTTTAGAGTTCAATTTTTAGGCTCATTAACTAAACAATCCGAGTTAAATATTGGCAGTATTCGGCTCATGAATACTCGTGAGTTTGACTCGTTTCTAAGTTTAAGAGCATACTTATGAACAAGCTCGTTTGTGGGCTCGTAAATAGGTTTTTTTATAAACTCTTTATAATTTATGATTCACACAAGCATTTATATTAGTTTTGTATTTTATAAATTTATTATTATATTTATTTTAATATTAATTTTTCTAACAATAATATAATATTTAAAATTATAGTATAATCATTATAAAAGTATATATGTATAAAATGTAATTATTTATCATTTAGTTTTAAATTTGTAATAAAAATCAAGTTAATGCTACGACTATACAAGGAGTAAAATTAGTATATTAGATAATAAAAAGTTCTTAATATAAAATAATAAATACTAGATAATAAATATTAAATAATGTTATAAATACCCTTTGATAAAAAAATGTCATAAATAGTTCCTCAATAATGATATAAGTAATATTATATAATAAATGGGCTTGATTTAGATTATTTGTGATTCGTCCAAATATTTATATTAGTTTTGTATTTTATAAATATGTACTTATATATTTTTTTTAATATTAATTTGTATAAATATAATATACTATTTAAATTAAGGAATATTTTTATAAATATAATTAGTTATAATTTAAATTTAACTTTGTAACCAAAAAATCAAGTCAATACTATTACTATATGAGAAATAAATTTAGTATATTAGATACAAATATCTTCTTAATATGAAGAAATAAATTATAGATAATAAATATTAAGTAACGCTATAAATACTTTCTCAACCATGATTATTGGATAATAAATACTCTCTCAATTTTTTTATATATATTTGTATTATTTATTTATCTCTCTTATTTTTTTAAAAAAATTTTCAGAAGATTAAGTTATGCTAAAGTACTGTAATTGTTACTATTACTTTATCTATTTCTCTCACTCTTTGAGTAATTATTGTTGATGCTTAAAACATAGTAAGAAAGGGTAAATTATATCATCAATCTCTTAACTTTAAGGGTAATTGCATATTTGTCCCACAACTTCATTTTGTTGCCAAAAAGTCTCTCAACTTTACAATCTGATAGACAAATCTTGTTAATCAGCGTGCTTTTGTTACTGTTGGTTAAGGCTGCAGTGAGTGGTTCCCTTCTCATTTTTTCAGTTTTTATTTGTTCTTATATTTATTTGATGCCAAAATGATGTGGACTGAAGTGATGTAGTAGGAATTAATATCAACAGATAATATAACTTTGAGTCCTAAATAAAACTAAACAGAGGGATGGAACCTTCAAGGCTTCAACATAGTAGCCAACTCCAATAAGTTTGGGATTAATGCTTCATGCAGCTTACTTGAATTTTGTTATATTTCTTAAGGTTTCCTTTTTTTTCTTTTAATTCTTTAATAGCATTTGTTTATCAAATAAAAAAAAGGAGCATTATAGTCCTCCAAGGCTCCACTACTTTGTATTATACTAGGGTTGCACCTTTTGGACTATTGTTATATTTGATTTGTTTAACCTTTAATGGAGTAAAGGAATAATTAACTTGCAAGAAAATTTTTCAATGAGTAATTAGGTTCACGAAGAATTTTTTTCTTCATTTTAAACCTTTTGGTTACCTTTTTATGTTACCCCATCAGGTGGTTAAGCTTTTAGCATTCCCATCAAAGTCTGATGTGCATTTGTTTTATCTTTTTTCTATTGTCTAGGACTCTAAGCTGGATGTGACTATAGGACCATATGAGACATATGAAGATGCACTTTTTGGATACAAGGTAAAAATTTGCAAATGGTATATTACCATATAGTTATTTTCATTCTGCTTTACTGAATTAATGTACAACGTAAATTGAGGACAATAATGAAATTGCTGATGTTGCACAGCATCCATTATAATTTTGATCGTCAATTGCTTCTAGTTTGGGATATTTATGACTTGCTTATTTTGCTTATTGCTATTTCGAGTCTCTAGTGACAAACTCTTGGTACAATAATAAATATTGAGAATAAACACATTATTGCATAGGATTTCAAATTTGGATCAGAAAATAATTTTTGGTGGAATTAGGTAGAATTACTGCTGTTTAGGAATTAAATCTGAGTCCCCCTTCATTGACCGCCATCCTGTGATGCAATCCATGCGAAGGGGACTTATATGTGTTTATATTGAGATAGTCAAAATATTAACATACAGATAATGCAAGCTTTATCTCTATTTTAAATTTTAATTAATCTCAAATAACTGAATCTGAAGGAGATGGGCCAAAGTTAGGCTGTAGCTTCACAAAAACCAAGGTTTCCATTGTCATTTTTAACAAAATTATCCCTCCCACCCTTTCTTTCTTGCACGCAGATGCTTGTTTAGTTACATAGTAGAACACATGCATTCCCATATGTGCATGTCTGTATGTATACAAATGGATGCCCCTTGTATTTCTATGATGGTGTGCGAATGTCCAAATGCATATTATTTTCATTAGAAATAAATTTTTTAGTGGATTCCTATTCTTAGCTAACTGCTATTGCTCATGAGTTGCATTACCTTTATCTATTGCTCATGAGTTGCATTACCTTTATCTTAGGCTACATTTGAAGCTTTCATTGGAGTCCGGGATGATGAAGCAACTGCTCAACTTAAACTCTTTGGCAATAATTTGCAGGTACTTGGTGGAGTTATCTACATCCAAAGTTGTAGCACATCTTCTACTTCCTATTTTTTTCTTTCTATAGGAATTTTTGAATTCCTCCTTTCTGACAAAATATTGTGTCCCCCTTTCTGATGAAAAAGATCGTTTGTTCAGGTTTTGGAACAACATCTTCCAATGGATGACATTTACAAATCAACAAATGTTAATTCTGCTCCTATTCGGGTCATTAAACTGATCTATAATGCGGGGGTGAGTTGAAGGAATCATTCGTTAGAACTTAAATCTACTTTGACAGGTTATTTTTGGGAAGTATACTCTTTAGCCTCTTCTTCAGATACTTCAAAGTTTTATACCAGTGTTTCCAATCATCCACTGATAAAGTGCTTGCAGTTGATGCTTCATCCCTACTATTCTGTTGTATATAATCCCTCATCTGTGTAAGAAATTGAGGCTAATAGGTTTACATTTACATCAGGATGTGAAGGGTCCTCAGACCATTGCTTTCAATTTACCCAATGATGAGCGTATAGTAAAAGAACGGGGAACTTCAATGGTCATGCTTAAGAATGTTTCAGAGGCCAAGTATAAAGTTTTTTCACTATTATTCTTGCAGCTTTTTCATTCTGTTGCTTTTCAGAATTTTTTATCATTACTGGATGAAATTTTTTCAAATGACAGTCAATGATTGTCCTATCCTAACCAGGTTCAAGCATATCCTTCAACCTATTGCTGATGTGTGTATCGCTAAGGAACAAAAGGAACTTGTAGATTTTGAATCTTTCTTTACACACACCATCTGCCATGAATGCTGCCATGGTATCGGTCCTCATACTATAACACTTCCAAATGGTCAAAAGTCTACAGTGAGAGAGGTTAGTTTCTTAACTTCATATTGCCTCTATAGATTTTGGATTTTATAGGCTTTTAGATGGTACATATGCATAACATTTCTCACCTTTCAGTCATATTACTAAATTCCATACAAAAACTTATTTTCATTCAACATGTGTTGTCAGCATAAATACAATCAGGCACATTTCTGCTGAGTGAACGTAGATGAAAAATTAATCATTTTCCAGGGCTACTGTATAAAAAGGCAACAGAATAATATTTCCATCTTGAGATGGATATTACTTTGTCTTCAATCGTTATTTCATTCAGAAACCGACATGATCTCAAATTTTCTGTGTTTTTCCTTTCTATGATTTGATACAGGAGTTGCAAGAACTCCACTCGGCTTTGGAAGAAGCAAAAGCTGATATAGTTGGCCTTTGGGCGCTCAATTTTTTAATTAACCAGGTCAGTCATGAAAATTGCAGCATATATGGGCCAACAACATATCTAACAATGTAGTTTCAAGAAAAGCAAAACTATCAATTTACAATCCAACTTCATTGATACTGAACTTGCAGTCATCTGGCAATACATTTGAGAAGGTGAATTAAGTAGGCTGTTGTGTCGAGTGGCCATACAATTTTGATCAAAACATTACCTAATTCTAACTTGAGTTTAGGTGAATTCTCTTTAACCTTTTCTCCAGTAGTCTGGAAAAAGGTGACATCTTTATTATTTTATGAACCCAGGAAATTCATCCTCCAATTGAAACGCAATTCACTAGGATGACTTCAGAATGGTTTTCCATTGTCTAATCATCATAGATTTTATGCTTGTCCTTTTAGTCTAGGAGGCTTTACTTGGTTATTTAGGACTCTCTCCCCCTCAATCTATCTATTCATACATGTGCCTAAGGTTGCTGGATTTGCTATCTATTCATCTATTCATACATGTGTTTAAGGATTGCAGGATTTGCTTCCAAAGAGTTTGGAAAAGTCTATGTATGTTTCTTTTCTTACGGGATGTTTTCGATCTGTTCGATTTGGTTTAGAGGAAGCTCATGGGTAAGCTAATCATTCATCCTTTCTTTAATCCACTGGTGTAAATTGTGCTGATCATTCTACATCTACTAAATATTGTCAGAAAAGGACAAGCAGTGCAGTTCAATTGGTTATTTGAGAAAGAAGCCTTTGTTTTGCATCCTGATGAGACATTCTCTGTTGATTTTGCCAAGGTATACAGTCCCTCCAACTTCCCTTGTTACTGAATTACTCTTACTGAAACATCAAGGCCATAACTTTGGTTCATTTGATAGGTTGAAGGAGCAGTTGAAAGCCTTAGTAGAGAGATTCTAACCATACAGGCAAAAGGTGACAAAGGAGCTGCAAGTTTGTTACTCCAGAAATACTGTAAAATGACACAGCCATTAAAACTTGCACTGCTCAAATTAGAGAGCATTCAGGTATGAGCTGCGAAGTTCCGTTACTTGCCTGTGCATGTGTGTGCGTCTAGTGAGAACTAGTTTGCCAATAAATAATGCCATTTATTAGCATATTTGTATAGAAATGGGAATTTATTTGATTGTTGTATCTTCTGCCTGATTAACTGCATCCCCTTGGTGAATGGAACTGTAATCTCTTAAGAGAAGGCAGATCAGGCACTTGACGTGTTTTTAGAATATCAATCATATTATTAGTTTTATTTGTAAAAAGTTGTGCATGAGAAATGAATGATCTCATCTGACAATTTGACAAATATATGATATATTGCATTAGTTGAAAAGTTTGAAGTCCAGCATATTTTGTACCTTAAGAATAATTTACAAAAAATGATTATAGCAACAATTGTAATTACATGGTGGCACATTTCAGGATTCTTGTTTGTAGTGTTAGATTGTTAGATTATAACTTGCTATTACTTCTTGTTTATGCTTGACGTTTCCTCATTGCTTTATCTATAACTCTGGTTTTCAGGTGCCTGTAGATATTGCTCCCACATTTACCTTTGCCGATGAAACTTTGGGGTAAAGGCAATATGTGGGTATCAGACTCACACCCGACGCTTGTCTTGCAAATTCATATCAAACAAACGAGGGTTTTGGAATTTCATCCATTTCTTTTAAAAAAAAAAAAAGATTTAAATGTCGGTAATGTGATGATGCTATATAGCAGCAACATCTTCAATGCTTCTACCGAGCAGGGTTTGTTTCTATCATCGCCTAAAGCTGAGTAATTTCATTTCTTTCGTGGATTAAGCTTGTAAAAATTATCGGATGGACTCGTGTCTTTGTGCGCAAACCACAGAGGAAAAAAAACACACTTCAAAGTGCAAAGGCAAGCCGCTCTCCTCTCGCTTCGCCTTGCAGGAATGTTTTAGCCTTTGCACAGAGCACATCTGTGAAGCCACACGGGTTCTTGGCGTGCGTACAAGAGAGATACGTGACTTGAGTCAAACATGAGCTTTACCTGCAACTTTTAATGAGGAAATAGTCTGATAATTTCGGGTCCATGGCTGAGCTAGAAATTTATTTATTTATTTACCATGCCAACATTACTGCTTTTACATGTTCATCAAGGGCAACGAAGTACACATTCCCGGGTAGGGGAGTAGAACCCAGTATTTTGGGTGATTCTCGAACGCTATTGATCAACTCAACTAGTGGCAGGTAGAAATATATTCGTGTGGGTTGAAGATTAGGCATAAAAATTAATACTTAGTAAATTTTCTACTTGAATTAAACACCGCGTTACTAATTTTTATTGGGTCAGAATTATAAATAAAAGCAAAATCTTTTCGGTTTTTGTCAATCTTTTGGCATATTTTGTAAATTTTTCAAAATTTTTTTGTAACATCGTGTATCTAAATTTTTTAAAATTGCGAAATATATAATTGTAATTTTATTTATTTTTAACATATATTTTTTTCATTTTATTTTTTAATTGATTCAATTTTATCATTACCATTTTCTAACTTTTTCATGGTATACAAATTCTTTAACCGTTTAGTTAAAATTGGATAGTTTTAATATCATAATTACTCGCTCTGAAGCTTATCATTGCTTTGATATCCACTGTCGTCTGGTCCAGCTTAGTATATCTGGCATCCACCCACGCGATACGGGTTTAAATTTCAACAGTGAAACCAAATGATGTATGAACTTCTTTGATTGTTTATCTGTAAAACAAAGCAAAGATGAGTTGTTGGTGTCAAAGTAGTGAATGCTTTGAGTTTTAAAAATTGCATAACTTGGCAATTGCTGTTGGCTAGTAACGACTAAGGTTAGTTATTTTTATAATGCGAGAAGATAAAATTAGGGGTTCATAATTCATTGAATCTAGGCTATTGGCCAGTAGAGTGGATTCCATTGACAACGACTAAGTAATAGTCTTGGTCGGCCTTGTAGTCTTCATATGTTCAGGTTGTGGATAATAATGTTCTCTACAAGGATTATAAGTTATAGTCAAGTCATCAATTGTGAATCAAATGAGACTTCAGTTTTCTCTCAATTGACGAGACATGAATCATATCAATTACTACAACTAAATTTTTAATAATAATTATAAACAAATAAAAATAAATTTCAAATTTAATTAGTGAAATTTACATAAAATTTAAATAAAATTTTAAAAAGTCAAAATTATTTTAAAATTTAAACGATTGGATTAAATTTTCAAACACGAAATTCCATTATCATGTGTTGTATTTGACTAGATGCATTACATAGGGAATTTAACAGGGTTATATTTGAATAGATGCGATGCCCCGATGTCTTTATTCCTCGTCAGACTCAACTGAGAGGAGGAAAAGTCGCAAAATTTCACTAGGTAAATTTGGCTAATGCATTACAACCAAATTGCATGTCAAGGACAAAACAGAATCTGACGAACAAATATACATGAACTTCAGTATTTTCACAGGTACTCCTAAAAGCTTGCAACTCCAGTTCATGAATAAAATGGAATGTAGAAAACCTAGACAACTTTTAACTCCTTAAGCCAGGCTGTGTGCAGTGGACAAGGATCAGGTTTCCCTTGAGCAATTGCCTTCTGAGATAGAGAATAGAACCACCCATTCCTCCACTTGAACTGCAATAATCAAATTTCCAAATCAGATTCTTTTTCTTCTGCAATTCCAATGGTTTCAACTATTATTTTGGTTAGATTATTTGACAGGCACCACAGGGGAACTAGAGCCACATTAATCTGTGTATGCTCAGAAACCTTAGCTGTGATGTGAAGATTTTTTACCTCTTTAACAGCTGTTGGGAAGTGGGCAACAGCCCTTGAGTAAGCACATAATCTGTCCTCAATACCTTCGTCAAATGCTATTCCTTTTTCTGCAGCTGCAGCAGCTGCAAGTTCTGCAATAAGGCTAGAAACCTGAAAGCAAAAATCTCGGAAACAATCAGTTTCCTAGTTACTGTTGCTTCACAATTGACATTGGTGATATTATAAAGACTAAAAGAATTTCGCACGTGATACTGAACTAGGAAAATTTATATCAAAATGTTACCTTGGCTTAACCGACCAACCTAATCAGTGATTGAATTAAATTAGATTATGAACATACCAACTTAACCCTTACTCAGCCTGTTAATAGTTTAATGAACTGGGAAGCCATGCCCATCAATAAATGAACCTCAAAATACTGGCATGAAGCCATACTCAACATTTGTAAGATTCATTGCTCAGGGTAATCAGGAATCTATCCACTGGAAAAATAGCTGACATGTGCTAGTAGAAAGCACTCACCGCAAAAAGAAAGCCACCTTCCAGTAGTTAATAATTATGAGAGCAAATCAATCACCAAAAATAAGACCCGGGGTTTTCAAACAAGGACACGCTCCATATTTTATGCATGTGATCAGGATATAAGCTAGCTCGGTTCAAACCGGAACTGTTCTGAAACCAAAATGCCTTCTGAAACCGGACCGTAGCTGGGCCTAGTACTATCTAAGATCCAATTGATTTGACACTTCAAAACAGTACATAAACAGGCTGTTATCACTAATTGTGCTAGTACCATCTCATATTAACCATTATAGATCTTCACACTAAATCACTATCCTTGAAGTGCCAGATCATCATTTACCTACTCATGCAAAATCAAATACGTATAAGAAAAAAATGTATGATGGAGGACTACATCAGGTAGTCATCAGATTTACTACAACCATATGAAGACACTTGAAACATATAATTATATATTTGTATTTAGCATAGCAGTACAAAAGTCATATAGTAAACAAAATGTGATGGAAGACAGCATTACCTCTGAGCGGTATTCTTTCTCCACAACACCAACCGTTGCCCCTGGATGACGAGCTCCAACAAGCATGAATGCTGCAATCCATATCAGCTTCTCTAACATTTGCTTCTGAAAAGCTTCCTTATCAAGGACCTGATTACATAGACAAGAAATATAAACATAGACAAGAAATATAAACACAATTAGATGAATATTACGGACTTAAATGTAAGAGTTTGATAGACAATGCAGAATCAATCACAGGGTTAATTCAAAACTAAAGCTCTTAATGATCCAAAAGTTACCAAACCTAAGTCCAAGACCACAACCTATATTTGGGTGAAAGTTGTTTAAGGTATGAGTTTTTTAAATTTGTTTGAGAAAAAGGCTTCGAATGAAACTTGCAAATTGATGGGTTGGCAAAGCTTTGATGCCTTAACTTCTCAACTTACCTTACTTTACTTAGGAAAACCTTCCTACACCCCATTAAAACAGGCTAAAGTTCAGCCCAAACTTGAAGATATGATCTTATTTATATCAACGTCCAATTCCCACAACAATCCTCACAAACCTCAATTAGAAAATAAAATTACAGAACAACACATGCCAATTAAACAATAAAGAAAAAAAAATCCTTCTTTACCTTGCAAGAAAGGCCTCCCCAATATAATCTTGCAGCTATAGCAGATGCCCATTTTCCATATGCCGCAGTCAATCCTTCAGGATTGGTATCAGTTTTCCCATCAATAGGAGGTTCTCCAAGCTTCGAAACAGCAAAATATGCCAGCACTTGGTCTGCATCTCCCAGCCCTTTACTTTCAAGCCATGGCTCCAGCATTCCATTCTGGAAAAAGACCAAATCTGCTAGATTGTCAAGACCCACTCAAGCTAGCACATAAACCACTAACCAGAACCCCAGAACAAATTCGAAGACAAAGGAATCCACACTTTTCAGATCACAAAAATCCACAAACAAGGCAATTCGACAAACATTAATGAATATAGTTGGAAGAATAATCAGGTGGTTATACCGTTCCATCTGGACTTGGGAGTAGCTTCAAGAACAGCCTCAAGATCATCATTCCTGGTACAGACCAGAATGGGGCCTTCAAAATCAAGAGGAACAGACTCTCCTCTCTTCACCAGCAAATCCTGACCATTACCCATTTCTTGCAAGGCCCTTCCTACCCGTCCACCGCCGACTATAACGGCTGGGGCCACCTTAGCAGCAGTGGCTGTCGAACCGGGGGCTGCAGCCATAGCGAAAATTGAAGTCTTCTGAGTTCTAATAACAAATTTGGTGCGAAAGAAAATGAATTTTGAAGTGGGTTTAATGAGAGAAGAGCTAGAGAGAGTAAGGGTGGAAGTGGCCATCGGCAACGGAGGCAATGGTGGGACGACGACTGGAGAGAGATGGTGATGGTATCAGGGGCATGATGGAAGTGTGGTAGCGATGCGTCTTGGTAAAATACAAGGGGAGCTTCGAGAGTCTGGGTATGAACGAGAAGGGGAAGGCCACTCAATTTTTAGCTGTTTATCCAAACAAGACTTTACCCGAATATGTGCAATTGCAAATGCGTAGACATTCATTCATATATATTCTCATATCTTTCAATATTATAATTATTTATAAATAAATACTTTTTTTATAAATTAACTTCGCATATTAATTAAATTTAATATTTTATATTTAATAATAAATTAATAAAATAAAAATTAAATAAATAATTTTTTACATTATATCTATCTAAATTCAAATCCAAAAGAACTTTATTTTTTCACTTCTAAAATTTTCCCCTTCTCAATGATTTACTTTTTTTCATTTAATTAGGTTAAAAAGGAAACAATATTTTTTATTTTATTTTTTTCACCTTTAAAATATTAGAAATAACTCAAATGTGAGAGAGTGAATTGTTACACTACTTAAAAAAAATTGAATGATTAAATTATTATTATTTAATAATAAATCTTTAACAGAATAATTATTTTATTAATAAAATTAAATCACAAAAATTAATTTCTTTAATAAAAAAGTAAAAAATTAAAATGCAACTTAGTCTAATCAGCTTTCATTAAATTATATTGAATCTAGGATAAATGAACTATTTAATTATAATTTCATGAAAAATTATTGCTAAAATTATAACATTATTGAACATAAAACAATGGTTTTATTTATATTTTTAAAATAGATAAAAATTAATTTATCGTGTTAAAAATAATAATTATCTTCTCATTTATATATAATCTAAGGTCAAAAATTACATACAAAATCATTAGTTTCTCTTTAATAAATTATATTTAAAATTTAATTAAATTTCATAAAACTTTAATTTTAGAATCGAACCAAAATGCGATGTCAAACATTATTGGCTAAACTTTTACGTGTGTTGTGAGAAGTTTTGAAAAAGCATTTTTGAGAGTCTAAGTGTTAAAAAGAGATTGTTGGTCCCAATAAGCTATGCAGGCTGCTTTTTCTTTTATCCAGAATCATTTTAGCCGGAAATTGAGATCGATTCTCGGTTTAAATTAAAAAAAAATTAATTAAATTAAATTAATTTAAAATTTTAATTTAAATTTTTATTTATTTCAGTTTTATTTAATTTTTAATTTTAAAAATTTTAATTATTTTGATTCGATTCAATTTTAATTTGAAAAAAATAAAAAAATGAATTGAATTGATAATAATATATTATTTTTAATAATATAAAAAAATTAAATCACATTAATATTAAAATATTCTAATTAAATTTTAAAATACTAAAAATAAAGTATAAAAAATAAAAGATTTATTAAAAATTTAAACTGATCAAATCGAATCGAATCAGACCGGTTCAGTTTGATCTAGTTTCTGACTAAAATCGATTCAATTCGATTTTTATAAATACTAAAATTTTGATTTTTGATTTATTTAATTCGATTCGATTTTAAATCGAACTGATCAAATACTCACCTCTAACCAAAACTCTAGAGGTGGTCGCGTTCTCGTGCGTATTGGGGCTTTTGTTTCTTATTCTTAGATCAGTTTTGTAACTGAATCTGGTGTCGTTTTGGCCTCCAATGGTTAGCTATGGTTCGATATGAAACTTAAAAATATCTACTCAACTGCCATATGTTACGGAACTTGCAGCTTATTCTCAATTCTATGCTGCCTTAGCTCCTTAAATGAACTAAATCAGCCCCCCACACCAGCAGGTGTCAAAAATAATGGCACTTGAATAGAAAAAGTGGAAAATAGTAGCCAATGAAAGGAAAACAATTGGGAAGACAAATGAGCAAATGGGCAGAATTTCACTAAGTAAAAGAAGCTTTACAAGTGTGATTTTAGTAGCTCACTCTCTCTTTACAAAGTTCTCTCTTGATGCCCCTAATATGTTCAAAGGGACCCCTATTTATAGTTGTTGCACCTCCCTAATGTGCGGCTGAGAATAAAGCTTCCAAGAGAAGCTCTCATTAATTTATTCACAAGCTGACAGATTCATTGAATCTGTCAAATGGCCTGGTGAAGCTCCCTCAGCAAGCTGCTGTCTTGTCATCCCTAGCAAGTTACTGTTTTGGCTGCCCTAGCAAGTTGCTGTTTTGGCTGCCCTAGCAAGTTGTTGTTTTGGCTGCCCTAGCAAGTTGCTGTCTTGACTTCTCCAGCAGGCTGCTATCTTGTCTTCCCTGGCAGGCTGCTGTCTTATCTTCCCTAGCAAGTTGCTGTTTTAGCTGCCTCAGCAAGCTGTTGTCTTGGCTTTTCCAGCAGGCTGCTGTCTTGGCTTTTCCAGCAAGTTGCTCTTTTGCCCATGTGCAGAGTATTCTAGAGACTTTCTAGTTTACTGATCCTGGCATCATTGGCTGGAAATTGGCCCAAATTTGCTCAAATGGGCTACCAGACGGAGCCCATCGCCCTAGCCTATTTCTGCCTGAATTGGCCCAATTCTATGCAGTCTGCTTTGGCCCAATAGGCTTACCGCGTGCCCCAATCTGCCTGGTGCATTCTCGGTCTAGTGCTCTCCCAATTGGCCTACGGATCGGCCCATGCAATCCTTGCTTGCCACTGTTCTCGCCAGTAGCTCCTGCGCCCAGTTCTTATGGCTCCAGCACCCCAACTTTCCTCCGTTGGCCAGCCAACTTCCTGCTGGCGCCCAAACTATGGTGCGTCACCCCCAATTCTCTTTCGTAAGCCTGCCAGCTTCCTGCTAGCGCCTAGATTGCGCTACCCCAGTTCTCCTCTGTAGGCTTGCCATTGTGGTGCGACCAGCCTGTCCACACGCCAATCAGGTCCGTCAATCCTGAATCGCCCAAAAATTAACATGTTCCCCTAATCATCCCACATGGAAGGTGCCTATCTCTTGCAAAGAAAATTTTAGATTTTAGAGAGAAAATTAGGGAGGTGTTACACATAGCTCTAGAATTAAACTGAAATATTAACGTGCTTCTTTGGTTTTTGTATTTGCGTCTAATTTTAATCTATTTTTTCAAAAAAAAAGAAAATTCAAATGCATATTATATATAATATTTATTATTTTTAAATATAAATTAATTTTATATATAAAAATAATATTAATTCATATTTAATTATAATTAACTAAAAATAATAATTTAATTATTAAATATATAATTCACACATAAATTTTATTTTATAATAATAACTATAAAAATTTTATAATAGACCATTACTGTTATTTTAAATTAAATAATATATTTATTATTGATGACTGCCGGGCTTCCTTTGCCCTAAGCGAGGCCGGGCCTAAGAGGAGAACAATGGCCCAAAGCCTATCAAGTCCTCCTTAAGCAAGATCAACCCAACGTTTCAAGTCTCGACCCGGACACGCGGGGTAGGCCAGATCCACCATGAGCCCGGATCCAATAAGAAGAAGTCCAACCCAGTGAAGTGAAGCGGGAGAGAATAGTAGGCCCAAACACCTTGCAGCCCTACCCGCATGCTCACTAGAGAGAATTAAATAGCCGCTTGGCGTGGAGAGGAGGGTCTGACACGTCCGTACGTACGAGCCTGAGTGACATAGACAGGTAGCATAATAGCAGGAACGGGGGCTGGTAAAAAGGGGGGGTCTTCTCTTTCCGAGGATCGGCTTCTTTTCTCCCTCCTGGACTGTAACGACCCAAAAATCGAACCGCTACCGGCGCTAGGATCCAGATCGGCTTAAGGCCGCCGGAACCCATAGCAAGCCAAACATTCATCCTGTGAACCTGTTTAATCCCATACATGATCAACAACATACATAAAAATTTTTGAACTTTTCTTTCCATTCATTCACCAAACTCAACCTGTGCATGCACTATACAATCATAAACATTAACCCCACCTTGGAGTCCTCATCAATGCTCCAATGGGGTGACATAACATAAATTAAGTTTGGTTTACAACAATCATCTTTAAACATTAAAATCATGTACTAGGAAGGGATTAACACAATACTATGGTCAAGTACAACTCTAAACTTTAATAAGCATCATTACATCATATTCATGTCCACATCTAACTATTACATGACCATGACTTTACTCTTCTTGACATCCTGGTCTATCCCGTACCTGTAAACCTGGGGTTAAGGGAGTGGGGTGAGCTACTAGAGCCCAACGAGCAGAATAATAAAACATTTATATTACAAGTTCATGCTTTCATGGAATGCATCACATCACAACTAATCATATCAAGGATGAACTTGTCACCACTTAGCCCTCTACATATTCCAATCATGCCAAGGGCGTAGTGCAGGCCACACCTAGTCTTTCTCTTATACATAGCATATCATACATAACCAATTGTGCCGGGGGCGTAGTGCAGGCCACACCCGGTCTTTCTCGTACATAGTGCCAGGGGCGTAGTGCAGGCCACACCTGGACTTCCATATCATATCATCATGTCATAACATATGAGGGCTAATGGATCATTCAATATTCATCCACATCAACAACATATTATGCAATGCAACATATTCGTGAATTCTAATGCAAACACCCTAATATATCTCATGGCATTCATGATGCGTGAATCATACTAAAACTTTCATTTAATTTCTCAATTTAAAACATTAAGTTTAGTTCCACTCACCTCTGGCTAGCTCTGACAAGACTCGAAAGCAGCTAACTCACTGCTGGGGTCCTCGGTTCCTCGGGTCCGAACCTACACAGGTGGACTCAAATGAGGGACCTAACATCCATAAACATGACTCTAAAATACTCCCCAAAAACCCCCTAAAACACCTTAAAACAATCATAGAAATCATGCAAAGGAGGGCTGAACAGGGCACTTTCGGCGGTAGGTTCGGCGGCCGAAAGGCCCTCCAGAGCCGAAAGTCATGCACCTTCGGCGGCACTTTCGGCGGCCGAAGGTTCCCTCCAGAGACGAAACTCATGCATGTTCGGCGGCACCTTCGGCGGCCGAAAGCCCCTTCCAGAGCCGAAAGTCCCTTCCAGAGCCGAAAGACATCTTTCGGGGGCAGGGTTCGGCAGCCGATTCATGCTACCACTGGCAGGTTCAGCGGCCGAAAGAACCTTCGGCTGCCGAACCTGAGTTCTTCCCAAGGGCAGAAACTCAGCCTTCCTCATGCATAAACGCCTCCCAACTCATTCAATCATGCATTTTCCTATTCTACAACATGCATACTCAAGCATATAAGCTCCTAGGGGTTTCAAACTATCCTAAACCCCAACTACAACACATCAAACACACATGAACAATCCACATTGCACAATAACTCAACATAAACCCACGAACTCAAAAATAACCTAGCATGCATTTCTACCCCAAGAAACTTCATAAAACTTACTTAAAACATTAAAGGAACTATGGATCTACTCTTACCTCTTGAGTAACGAGAGGAGAGACGATCCAACTCGGAGATGGGGAGAAATCTGCTCTTTGGTCTCCAAGTTTCCAAAACTTGCTCTTTTTGTTCAAATATCTTCAAATCAACGTAAAGCTTGTTAAAACATGAAAGATCGGAAGGAAAAACA
The DNA here is from genome assembly GCF_001659605.2 of Manihot esculenta. NCBI lineage: Eukaryota > Viridiplantae > Streptophyta > Magnoliopsida > Malpighiales > Euphorbiaceae > Manihot > Manihot esculenta. The sequence goes on from NC_035171.2 coordinate 9,915,231, forward strand.
TTGAAAACAACCATAGGAGAGCAAGAACTCACCGTGGCCGAAAATGGGGAGAAAACTCGCCCGTTTCGGCCATGGAGCTCTTATATAGGGGCTGGCAGACCACCTTTCGGCAGCCTAAAGTGCCTCCAAAACTCATGCAAGTTCGGCGGCCGAACATGAGGTTCGGTGGCCGAACTTGAGGTTCGGCGGCTGAACCTGGAAATGTCTCCTTGGTCTTTTTCTTTTAAAAACTCAATTCCTTTCTTGCTTAAAACCATAAAATATCTTAAAACATTTCATAAAAACATGGTCTTACCCTTCTAGGGGTTTCCGACATCCGAGATTCCACCTGACGGTAGGAATTCCGATACCGGAGTCAAGCCGAGTATTACATTCTTCCCCCCTTAAGAACATTCGTCCCCGAATGTTCACCAACAAACATAGCATAGCATAAAAACATGATCATATAAAGCATAAAACATTAATGTACATACAAAACACACAACACTCACTTTAAAAGAGATGGGGATATTGCTAGAGCATGGACTCCCGTGTCTCCCAGGTACACTCTTCGATGTTGTGGTGATTCCAAAGGACTTTCACCATCGGGATTTCCTTGTTCCTTAGCTTTCTGATCTGGGTGTCTAGGATCCGTACTAGCTGTTCAACATAGGTGAGATCCTCTTGGATCTCCACATCAGGCTCACTAAGAACCTTGCTCGGATCCGACACAAACTTCCTTAACATGGAAACATGGAAAACCGGATGGATTCTCTCCATTGAAGCAGGCAAGTCCAGCTTGTACGATACATTCCCAATCTTTTGCAAGACTTCAAAGGGTCCGATGTATCGTGGAGCTAACTTACCTTTCTTCCCAAACCGAATCACCCCTTTCATTGGAGACACCTTGAGCAATACCAAATCCCCCTCCTGAAACTCTACTTGCCTTCTGCGGATGTCTGCATAACTCTTTTGCCTGCTTGCAGCAGTCTTGATTCTTTCTCTGATTATGGGCACCACTCTGCTGGTGATCTCTACAAGCTCAGGCCCTGCCAAGGCCTTTTCTCCAACTTCTTCCCAACAGATAGGCGATCTGCACTTCCTTCCATACAAAGCTTCATATGGAACCATCCCTATGCTAGCATGATGACTGTTATTGTAGGCGAACTCCACCAAAGGTAGATGCTGCCTCCAAGAACCGCCAAAATTCAGCACACACATTCTGAGCATATCCTCTATTGTCTGGATGATCCTCTATTGTCTGGATGGTCCTCTCTGACTGTCCATCCGTCTGTGGATGGAAAGCAGTGCTAAAATTCAACCTGGTACCCATAGCGTTCTGCAGACTCCGCCAAAACCTGGAGGTGAACTGGGGTCCTCTATCAGACACTATTGAAACAGGAACCCCATGCAGCCTGACGATCTCATCAACATACACCTGCGCCAACTTGTCCACAGAATAGCCACTCCTGACAGGGATGAAGTGAGCAGATTTGGTGAGTCTGTCCACAATCACCCATATGGAGTCCAATCTGTTGGACGTCGCTGGTAACCCCACCACGAAGTCCATAGCTATATTCTCCCATTTCCACTCTGGAATAGGTAGTGGGTTAAGCATTCCAGCCGGCTTCTGATGTTCCAGCTTCACCCTCTGACACACTTCGTAGGCTGACACAAACTGTGCCACTTCTCTTTTCATAGCTGGCTACCAATAAACCTTCTTCAAATCTTGATACATCTTGGTGGCTCCAGGGTGAACACTGTATCTGGCATTATGAGCCTCTCTCATAATGTCTCCTTTCAGCCCTACGTCATCTGGTACACACAATCGGTTTCCATAGCGGAGGATCCCCTTACTGTCAAATCTGAACTCACTATCTTTGCCTGACTGAACAGTTCTGGCAATCTTCACCAACTCTGAGTCCTCATGCTGTTTCTGAGCCACCTGCTCCAAAAACACGGGTGCTACTCTCATCTGGGCAATCAAAGCACCTGTACCAGACAACTCCAACTGTAGACCTTCATTGATGAGCTCGAAGAACTCCCTCACTACTGGCCTCCTCTCTGCTGAAATATGGGACAAACTGCCAAGTGATTTCCGGCTTAAGGCGTCTGCCACAACATTCGCCTTACCCGGATGGTACTAGATCTTGCAATCATAGTCACTGAGCAGTTCTACCCATCTTCTCTGCCTCAAATTCAGCTCTCTCTGACTCAGGATGTATTGCAGGCTCTTATGATTTGTGAAGATCTCACATTTTACCCCATAAAGGTAATGCCTCCACATCTTGAGTGCAAAGATTACTGCTGCCATCTCAAGGTCATGTGTAGGGTAATTCAACTCGTGCTTCTTCAGTTGCCTAGAAGCATAAGCAATCACCCTTTCATTCTGCATTAGCACACAACCCAGTCCCACACGGGATGCATCACAATACACAGAGATGTCTTCATTACTAGCTGGCAGAGCTAACACTGGTGCTGAAGTCAACCTCTTTTTGAGCTCCTCAAAGCTCTCTTCACACTGGTCGGTCCACACAAACCTTTGGTTCTTCTTAGTCAGTCTGGTCATAGGAGCTGCAATCTTAGAGAAGTCCTGAACGAACCTCCTGTAGTAACCTGCTAAACCCAAGAAGCTCTTGATCTCTGTTACCGTAGTGGGTCTAGGCCAGTTAGCTACAGCTTCCACTTTCTTGGGGTCTACCTCGATTCCATTTTCTGACACCACATGCCCCAAGAAAGAAATGCTCCTCAGCCAGAACTCACATTTGGAGAACTTGGCATACAAGCCATGTTCCCTCAAGGTCTGCAGAACTAACCTCAGATGATGGGCATGCTCCTCTGCATTTCTAGAATACACTAAGATATTATCTATGAAGACAATAACGAAGTGATCCAGGTACTGGCTAAATACTCTATTCATGAGATCCATGAATGCTGCAGGGGCATTGGTTAACCCGAACGGCATTACAAGGAACTCATAATGCCCATATCTGGTCCTGAAAGCTGTCTTCGGTACATCCTCTTCTCTTATCCTTAGCTGATTGTACCCCGATCTCAGATCTATTTTGGAGAAACAACCTGCTCCGGCTAGCTGGTCAAATAGATTGTCGATCCTTGGCAATGAGTACTTATTCTTGGTAGTGACCTTGTTCAACTGCCTGTAGTCGATACAAAGTCGGAGAGATCCATCCTTCTTTTTCACAAATAGCACTGGAGCACCCCAAGGTGAGGTACTCGGTCGGATGAATCCTCTATCTACCAACTCTTGCAACTGCTCCTTAAGCTCCTTCAATTCTGCTGGTGCCATCCTATAGGGAGGGATAGAGATCGGTCTAGTTCCAGGCATCAGTTCAATTTCAAACTCTATCTCCCTAGCAGGTGGTAAACCTGGCAGCTCGTCTGGGAACACATCTAAGAACTCTCTGACTACTGGCACTGAGGCAGGCTCTCTAACATGATTATCTAGCTCTCTCACATGAGCCAGAAAACCCTGACAACCCCTCCTGAGCAGCCTACGAGCCTGTAGGGCTGATATCAAACCTCTGGGTATACTCCCCCTGTCTCCTCTGAAGACAACCTCTGACCCATCCTGACATCTGAACCTGACTACCTTGCCTCTGCAATCCAAGGTAGCACCATGGGTAGATAGCCAATCCATCCCTAGAATGACGTCAAAATCTGTCAAATCTAGAACCACAAGGTCGGCGGAAAGGCATCTTCCCTAAAAAAAAAACTAGACTACACTGGCAGACTGACTCTACCACTGACGGGTCACACTTGGGTCCACTGACCCATAGGGGACACTCTAACCCAGAGACCATCAATCCCAATGTAATACCCGGCTAGACTCCGGTATCGGAATTCCTACCGTCCGGTGGAATCTCGGATGTCAGAGACCTCTAGAAGGGTAAAACCATGTTTTCATGAAATGTTTTAATGTTTTTGATGATTTTAAGTAAAGAGGAAATGAGTTTTTGAATAAAAACACCCTTGGAGGAAAACTCAGGTTCGGCCACCGAAACTCAAAGTTCGGCCGCCGAACATGCATGCATTTCGGGAGTGCTTTAGGCCCCCGAAGGCATAAGTGAGGGAAGTCCAGGTTCGGCCGCCGAACATGGCATGCATGCGGAGGCACGTTCGGCCCCCGAACGTGGCCTGGCCAGCCACTATAAAAGGGTCCCTTAGCCGAAAACGGGCGAGCTTTTCCCCATTTTCGGCCAAGGTGAGCTCTCCGCCGTCCCTCACCAATCTTTGGTGTTTTTCCTCTAGATCTTTCAAGATTTTCATCTGTTTTAACTTTGTTTTGAAGATTTGAGCTTTTGAGCAAAGTTTTGGAGCTTAGAGGTTCAAGAACCCACTCTCTCCCACCTCCGAGTTTTAGGTCGTCTCTCTCTCGATCTTCAAGAGGTTCGGACCCGAGGAACCGAGGACCCCAGCAGTGAGTTCAGCTGCTTCTGAGTCAGTAGAGCTTCAGCTAGAGGTGAGTAGAATAACTCTTATGCTTTTAAATAAATAAACCCGTTTTAGCATGATTCACGCATCATGAATGCCATGAGATATTTAGGTTGTTTGCATTAGAAATCACGAATATGTTGCATTGCATAATATGTTGATGATGTGGATGAATGTTGAATGATCCTTTAGTCCTCGTATGTTATGATATGATGATGATACGGTATGAAAGACCAGTGAGGCCCATTCTACGCCCCTGGCACAGTTGGAACATGTAGAGGACTATAGGTGACAAATTCATCCTTGATGTGATTAGCTGTGATGTGATGCATTTCATGTTATCATATGTTTCAAATGTTTTATTATTCTGTTCACTAGGCTCTAGTAGCTCACCCCTTTTCCCTAATCCCCCAGGATTGCAGGTACGGGCTAGACAGAGAAGTCAAGAAGAGTAAAGTCTTGTAATTGTAATAGTTAGAAAGTGGACATGATGAATTGTAAGATGATGTAAAAGTTATGATTAGTTATGCCATGTATATGTTGATTATGAGATTGAGGTTTAGAAGTTGTGCTTGACCCTATGGATATTGTAATCCCTTTTGATACATGATCTTAATGTTTATTGATGACTATGTTTAGCCAACTCAACACATGTTATGCCACCCATTGGGGGCATTGATGAGATCCCACAGAGGGATTAAGTTTATGATTATAGCTATGTTCAGTGCATGCACAGGTTGAGTTTGGTGTATGAGAAAATGAATGAAAGAAAGGTTTTAATTTTTATATATGTTGTTGATCATGTATGGGATTAAGCAGGTTCACAGGATGTATGTTAGGCTTGCTACGAGTCCCGGCAGCCTTAAGTTGACCCGGATCCTAGCGCCGGTAGCGGTCCGATTTTCGGGTCGTTACAGAATGGTATCAGAGCCCTAGGTTCATATGGTCGGACCTAGAGTGTCGGGCTCATAGAGGTTATAGAAGGTCAAGCACAATAGGAAGATCATGTCCACTAGGATAGGATGTGGAGTCCTGTCTTGCATGATGATGTGAAATGCCATGATTATATGCATGTGCATTAATGATATGATATGTATGTGATGCAGGTTCATGTGTGCCCACATGAACCATATGATGCTAATATTTATGTGATGTGTACTGTTTTTTTCAGAAAACAGGATGAGAGGAACTCGTCGATCAGCAAGATTGACTGGAGTACCACCTGAGGATGAGGGCACGAGCGCCCGTCCTCCAGCATTGCCTAGGGCAATGTCTAGTAGGTCTAACAGAGAAAGAGCAGTAAGAGACCCTAGAAGGTCTTTGGATTTGGGTAGAAGCAGATCAGTCAGAGGAACAGTTCAGGGAGGAGCGTCAGAGGACATGGGGGATGATATGGATGTAGAGCAGAGGAGGGATGGCAGTTTGGGAGTTAGCATGTCAGAAGAGGGAATGGGAGAATCCCAAGGAGGCACTCAGGCCTCGGGATTTGTTCAGCCACCTTACTACCCACCCTTCTCACAAGATCTCGGGTATTCGATGGGAGGTACATCGGATTACCCTAGCTTCACCCCTTACCCCACACAGATGCCATACCCACCCTACTACCCACCATATTCACAATACCCAATGTATCCACCCCCACCTTACTATCAAAATCCAGCAAACCCTACCTCAGAAAATGTTGCACCACCTCCTCCCCCAGCAGAACCAGCAGCCCTAGCTACTCAACCTCCTAGACCTAGCTCAGCCAGTGGGAGCAAGGTCAAGATGACAGACTACATGAAGTTGGGTGCTCCCCAGTATGAAAAAGGGGATGACCCATTTGTGTATCTTGAAATGGTTAAGGTGATCACAGATGAGATTGGGGCTGATGATAGTAGAGCCATACAAATGGCTGGGTTCACACTCAAGTGCAAGAAAGCACGAGAGTGGTTCAAGAATTATATGAACCCGAGAGTGGACAGCATGTCTTGGGAAGAGTTCGCAAATGAGTTTGCAGGATGGGCTTTCCCAGATAGTTCAAGGGAGCTGAAGATGATAGAGTTTGAGCAGTTGAGGCAGACTAATGAGATGAGTGTAGAGGAGTTCACAGACAGATTCTTGGAGCTGTTGCCTTTTGCAGGGCAAAATCTTGACTCGGATCAGAAAAGGTCAAGGAGGTATATCATGAAACTCCACTCCAGATATTCCTCCTTGATCCAGTCAGCAGATAGGGAGAGCTTCCATGCCATAGTGGATATGGCCCGGAAAATGGAGGCCAGTGCCATCGTTCGGGGGACAGTTAAGCAATCTGTGGCACAGCCTTCTGGTTCTAAGACCCCAGGCTCTTCTTCTTTTAGTGCAGCAGCTTCAGGCAGCAAGAGGTGGAGCAGTACCACCAAGAAGTCGAGGAAGAATAAGTTTTGGAACAAGGTCAAGTCCAGTCTGGGACTGGGGAGTGGCGCGAGTTCTGGTGCGGATAATGCAGTATGCAAGAAGTGTGGGAGACCGCACAAGGGAGTATGTCTGGTTGGGACGACAGCCTGCTTCAGATGTGGGCAGGAGGGGCACATGGCTCGGGAGTGTCCTAGGGCAGCTTTTGGAGCATAGTCTTAGCAGACAGCTTCTGGTAGTGTGGCTCAGCCAGCAGCTCCAGCCACGACTCAGGCCAGTGGCAGAGGCAGAGGGAGAGGGTCAGCCTCTTCTTCAGCGGGTTTCAGAGGAGAAGGTCCATCCGCTCCAGCACGGATCTTCACCATGACTCAACAGGAGGCAGATGCATCTAACACCGTGGTGGCAGGTAATTTAGTCATTGGTTGTTCAGATGTGTATGCCTTGATGGACCCTGGTGCATCTCATTCTTTTATTGCTCCGAGAGCTGTTCAGAGGTTGGGGTTGATGATCTCTGAGTTAGAGTGTCCTCTCTGGGTCAGTGGACCCAAGTGTGATCCATCAGTGGCAGAGTCAGTCTGCCAGTGTAGTCCTGTGTTTGTTGAGGGAAGATGCTTGTCTGCCGACCTGGTGGTTCTAGATTTGACAGATTTTGACGTCATTCTAGGGATGGACTGGTTATCTACCCATGGTGCTACCTTGGACTGTAGGGACAAGGTAGTCAAGTTCAGAGGTCAGGATGGGTCAGAGGTTGTCTTCAGGGGAGACAGGAGGGGTACACCTAGAGGTCTGATATCAGCTCTTCAGGCTCGTAGGTTGCTTAGGAAGGGATGTCAGGGGTATTTGGCTCATGTGAGAGAGCTTAGCAGTCAGGTTAAAGAACCCGCCTCGGTGCCAGTGGTTAGAGAGTTTCTAGACGTCTTCCCAGACGAGCTGCCAGGTTTACCACCTGTTAGGGAGATAGAGTTCGAGATAGAATTGATGCCTGGAACCCGACCGATCTCTATCCCTCCCTACAGGATGGCTCCAGCTGAGTTGAAGGAATTGAAAGGACAGTTGCAAGAGCTGGTAGAAAAGGGCTTCATCCGACCGAGCACTTCACCTTGGGGTGCACCAGTTCTATTTGTGAGAAAGAAGAATGGATCCCTTAGACTTTGTATCGACTACAGGCAGTTGAACAAAGTCACTACCAAGAATAAGTACCCGTTGCCTAGGATCGACGATCTATTTGACCAGCTAGCCAGAGCAGGTTGTTTCTCCAAGATAGATCTGAGATCGGGGTACCATCAGCTAAGAATAAGGGAGGAGGATGTGCCGAAGATAGCTTTCAGGACCAGATATGGGCATTTTGAGTTCCTTGTAATGCCGTTCGGGTTAACCAACGCCCCTGCAGCATTCATGGATCTCATGAACAGAGTGTTTAGCCAGTACCTGGATCACTTCGTTATTGTCTTCATAGATGATATCTTAGTGTATTCCAGGAATGCAAAGGAGCATGCCCATCATCTGCGGTTGGTTTTGCAGACCTTGAGGGAACATGGCTTGTATGCCAAGTTCTCTAAGTGTGAGTTCTGGCTGAGGAGCATTTCGTTCTTGGGGCATGTAGTGTCAGAGAATGGGATAGAGGTGGACCCCAAGAAGACAGAAATTGTGGCTAACTGGCCTAGACCCACTTCGGTGATAGAGATCAGAAGTTTCTTGGGTTTAGCAGGTTACTACAGGAGGTTCGTTCAGGACTTCTCGAAAATAGCAGCTCCTCTGACCAGGTTGACCAGGAAGAATCAGAAGTTTGTGTGGACCGACCAGTGCGAAGAGAGTTTTGAAGAGCTTAAGAAGAGGTTGACTTCAGCACCAGTGTTAGCTCTGCCATCTAGTGATGAGGACTTTACAGTCTTTTCTGATGCGTCCCGTGTGGGACTGGGTTGTGTACTAATGCAGAATGAGAGGGTGATTGCTTATGCTTCTAGGCAACTGAAGAAGCATGAGTTGAATTACCCCACACATGACCTGGAGATGGCAGCAGTAATCTTTGCGCTCAAGATGTGGAGGCACTACCTCTATGGGGTAAAATGTGAGATCTTTACAGATCATAAGAGCCTGCAGCACATCCTGAGTCAAAGAGATTTGAACTTGAGACAGAGGAGATGGGTGGAGCTGCTGAGTGACTATGATTGCAAGATTCAGTATCATCCGGGTAAGGCGAATGTCGTGGCAGACGCCCTAAGCCGGAAGTCACTAGGCAGTCTATCCCACATCACGGCAGAGAGGAGACCAGTGGTGAAGGAGTTTTACAAGCTCGTTGAGGAAGGTCTACAGTTGGAGTTGTCTGGTACAGGTGCTTTGGTAGCCCAGATGAGAGTGGCACCCGTGTTTCTGGAGCAGGTGGCTCAGAAACAGCATGAGGACCCAGAGTTAGTGAAGATTGCCAGGACTGTTCAGTCAGGCAAGGATAGTGAGTTCAGATTCGACAGCAAAGGGATCCTCCGCTATGGGAGCAGACTATGTGTACCAGATGACATAGGGTTAAAAGGAGACATTATGAGAGAGGCTCATAATGCAAGATACAACGTTCACCCCGGAGCCACCAAGATGTATCAAGATTTGAAGAAAGTTTATTGGTGGCCAGCGATGAAGAAAGAAGTGGCACAGTTTGTGTCAGCCTGCGAAGTGTGTCAGAGGGAGAAGCTGGAACATCAGAAGCCGGCTGGGATGCTTAACCCGCTACCTATTCCAGAGTGGAAATGGGAGAATATAGCTATGGATTTCGTAGTGGGGTTACCGGCAGCGTCCAACAGAGTGGACTCCATATGGGTGATTGTGGACAGACTCACCAAATCTGCTCACTTCATCCCCGTCAGGAGTGGCTACTTTGTGGACAAGTTGGCGCAGGTCTATGTGGATGAGATCGTCAGGCTGCATGGGGTTCCTGTTTCAATAGTGTCTGATAGAGGGCCCCAGTTCACCTCCAGGTTTTGGCGGAATTTGCAGAATGCCATGGGTACTAGGTTGGATTTTAGTACTGCCTTCCACCCCCAGACTGATGGACAGTCAGAAAGGACCATCCAGACTATCGAGGATATGCTTAGAATGTGTGTGCTAGACTTTGGCGGTTCTTGGAGGCAGCATCTACCTTTGGTGGAGTTTGCCTACAATAACAGCCATCATGCTAGTATCGGGATGGCTCCATATGAAGCTTTATATGGGAGGAAGTGCAGGTCACCTGTTTGCTGGGAGGAAGTTGGAGAAAAGGCCTTGGCAGGGCCTGAGCTAGTAGAGATCACCAGCAGGGTGGTACCCATAATCAGAGAGAGAATCAAGACTGCTGCAAACAGACAGAAGAGTTATGCAGACGTCCGCAGAAGACAGGTAGAGTTTCAGGAGGGGGATCTGGTATTGCTCAAGGTGTCTCCAATGAAAGGAGTGGTTCGCTTTGGGAAGAAAGGTAAACTAGCCCCACGATACATCGGACCCTTCGAAGTCTTGCAAAAGATTGGGAATGTGTCGTACAAGCTAGATTTACCTACTTCAATGGAAAGAATCCATCCGGTTTTCCATGTTTCCATGTTGAGAAAGTTCGTGTCAGATCCGAGTAAGGTTCTTAGTGAGCCTGATGTGGAGATCCAAGAGGATCTCATCTATGTTGAACAGCCAGTACGGATCCTAGACACCCAGATCAAAAAGCTAAGAAACAAGGAAATCCCGATGGTGAAAGTCCTTTGGAACCACCACAATATGGAAGAGTGCACCTGGGAGACACGGGAGTCCATGCTCCAGCAATACCCGTATCTTTTCTAAGGTTAGTCCCTTGTGAGTTTTATGTGCTTGGTATGTATGTTATGTGTATGCCATGCTATGTGCTAGTTGAGGAACATTCGGGGATGAATGTTCTTAAGGGGGGGAGAATGTAATACCCGGCTAGACTCCGGTATCGGAATTCCTACCGTCCGGTGGAATATCGAATGTCGGAGACTTCTAAAAGGGTAAAACCATGTTTTCATGAAATGTTTTAATGTTTTTGATGATTTTAAGTAAAGAGGAAATGAGTTTTTGAATAAAAACACCCTTGGAGGAAAACTCAGGTTCGGCCGCCGAAACTAAAAGTTCGGCTGCCGAACATGCATGCATTTCGAGCGTGCTTTAGGCCCCCGAAGGCATAAGTGAGGGAAGTCCAGGTTCGGCCACCGAACATGGCATGCATGCGAAGGCACGTTCGGCCCCCGAACGTGGCTTGGCCAGCCACTATAAAAGGGTCCCTTAGCCGAAAACGGGCGAGTTTTTCCCCATTTTCGGCCAAGGTGAGCTCTCCGCCGTCCCTCACCAATCTTTGGTGTTTTTCCTCTAGATCTTTCAAGATTTTCATTTGTTTTAACTTTGTTTTGAAGATTTGAGCTTTTGAGCAAAGTTTTGGAGCTTAGAGGTTCAAGAACCCACTCTCTCCCACCTCCGAGTTTTAGGTCGTCTCTCTCTCGATCTTCAAGAGGTTCGGACCCGAGGAACCGAGGACCCCAGCAGTGAGTTCAGCTGCTTCTGAGTCAGTAGAGTTTCAGCTAGAGGTGAGTAGAATAACTCTTATGCTTTTAAATAAATAAACCCATTTTAGCATGATTCACGCATCATGAATGCCATGAGATATTTAGGTTGTTTGCATTAGAAATCACGAATATGTTGCATTGCATAATATATTGATGATGTGGATGAATGTTGAATGATCCTTTAGTCCTCGTATGTTATGATATGATGATGATACGGTACGAAAGACCAGTGAGGCCCATTCTACGCCCCTGGCACCATGTAAGAGAAAGACCAGTGAGGCCCATTCTACGCCCCTGGCATTATGGAATGTTATGTCATGCTATGTTATGATTATGTAAGAGAAAGACCAGTGAGGCCCATTCTACGCCCCTGGCACAGTTGGAACATGTAGAGGACTATAGGTGACAAATTCATCCTTGATGTGATTAGCTGTGATGTGATGCATTTCATGTTATCATATGTTTCAAATGTTTTATTATTCTGCTCACTGGGCTCTAGTAGCTCACCCCTTTTCCCTAATCCCCCAGGATTGCAGGTACGGGCTAGACAGAGAAGTCAAGAAGAGTAAAGTCTTGTAATTGTAATAGTTAGAAAGTGGACATGATGAATTGTAAGATGATGTAAAAGTTATGATTAGTTATGCCATGTATATGTTGATTATGAGATTGAGGTTTAGAAGTTGTGCTTGACCCTATGGATATTGTAATCCCTTTTGATACATGATCTTAATGTTTATTGATGACTATGTTTAGCCAACTCAACACATGTTATGCCACCCATTGGGGGCATTGATGAGATCCCACAGAGGGATTAAGTTTATGATTATAGCTATGTTCAGTGCATGCACAGGTTGAGTTTGGTGTATGAGAAAATGAATGAAAGAAAGATTTTAATTTTTATATATGTTGTTGATCATGTATGGGATTAAGCAGGTTCACAGGATGTATGTTAGGCTTGCTACGGGTCCCGGCGGCCTTAAGTCGACCCGGATCCTAGCGCCGGTAGCGGTCCGATTTTCGGGTCGTTACACCTAACCTCTCGACGGCTCTCGGAGCAATGAAAGAATGCGATGCACCAGGGTCCATTAAGGCATAAACATCTGAACAACCAATGACAAGATTACCTGACACCACGGTGTTAGATGTGTTTGCCTCCTGCTGAGTCATTGTGAAGATCCGTGCTGGAGCTGACGGGCCCTCACCCCTGAAACCCGCTGAAGAAGAGGCTGCCCCTCTTCCTCTGCCTCTGCCACTAGCCTGAGTCGCGGCCGGAGCTACTGGCTGAGCTACACTACCAGAAGCTGTCTGCTGAGACTGTGCCATAAAAGCTGCCCTAGGACACTCCCGAGCCATGTGTCCCTCCTGCCCACATCTGAAGCAGGCTGTCGTCCCAACCAGACATACTCCTTTGTGCGGCTTCCCACACTTCTTGCATACTGCATTATCTGCACCCGAGCTCGAGCCACTTCCTAATCCCAGACCAGACTTGATCTTATTCCAGAACTTGTTCTTCTTTGACTTCCTGGGGCCTCTGTCCCACTTCTTACTGCCTGAACTCAGAGAAGAAGGGTCTAACCTTCCCCCACCCGGGGTCTTGGAACCAGAAGGCTGTGCCACTGACTGCTTTACTTTCCCTTCGATGATAACACTAGCCTCCATCCTCCGAGCCATATCCACTATGGCATGGAAACTCTCCCTCTCTGCTGACTGAATCAAGGAGGAATACCTGGAATGGAGCCTCATGATATACCTCCTTGACTTCCTCTGATCTGTGTCCAGATTCTGCCCAGCAAACGGCAACAGCTCCAAGAATCTGTCTGTATACTCATCCATGCTCATCTCGTCTGTCTGCCTCAACTGCTCAAATTCAATCATTTTCAGCTCCCTGAAACTGTTAGGGAAAGCCCATCCTGCAAACTCATTTGCAAACTCCTCCCATGATAGGCTGTCCAACCTCGGGTTCACATAGTTCTTAAACCACTCTCGGGCCTTCTTGCATTTTAGTGTGAACCCAGCCATCTGAATGGCTCTACTATCATCAGCTCCTATCTCATCTGTAATTGTCTTGACCCTCTTAAGGTACACAAACGGGTCATCACCGGTTTCAAACTAGGGAGCACCCAGCTTTATGTAATCGGTCATCTTGAACTTGCTCCCCCCAGATGAGCTAGGTTTAGGCATTTGGGTTTCTGGGACAGTAGGGGCTGCTGGTGGTGGAGGAGGTGCAGCATCCCCTGGGGTATGGTTTGTTGTACCTGGATAGAAAGATGGGGGTGGGTACATAGGGTACTGTGGGTACTGTGGGTAGAAAGGTGGGTATGGCATCTGAGAGTGATAAGGGTTAAAACTGGGGTAATCCGATGTACCTCCCATCGAATACCCGAGATTATGTGAAAAGGGTGGGTAGTAAGGTGGCTGAACAAATCCCGAGGCCTGAGTGCCTCCTTGGGACTCTCCCATACCCTCTTCCGACATACTAACTCCGAGACTGCCATCCCTCCTCTGATCCACATCCATCTGATCCCCCACATCCTCTGACATATCCCCCTGCACTGTTCCCCTCACTGATCTGCTTCTACCCAGATCCAAAGACCTTCTAGGGTCTCTTACTACTCTTTCTCTGCTGGACCTACTTGACATTGCCCTAGGCAATGCAGGAGGACGGGCATCAGTGCCCTCGTCCTGGGGTGGTACTCCAGTCAATCGCGCAGATCGACGAGTTCCTCTCATCCTGTTTACTGAAAAACAACACACATCACATAAACATTAGCAACAAATGGTTCATGTGCAAACACATGAACCCGCATCACATACATCACATACATAGCATATCATTAATGCACATGCATATGATCATGGCATTTCACATCATCAATCAAGACAGGACTCTTCATCCTATCCTAGTGGACATGGTTTTCCTATTGTGCTTGACCTTCTAGAACATCTATGAGCCCGACACTCTAGGTCCGACCATATGTTCCTAGGGCTTTGATACCAATCTGTAACGATCCGAAAATCAGACCGCTACCGGCGCTAGGATCCAGATCGGCTTAAGGCCGCCGGGACCCGTAGCAAGCCAAACATTCATCCTGTGAACCTGTTTAATCCCATACATGATCAACAACATACATAAAAATTTTTGAACTTTTCTTTCCATTCATTCACCAAACTCAACCTGTGCATGCACTATACAATCATAAACATTAACCCCACCTTGGAGTCCTCATCAATGCTCCAATGGGGTGACATAACATAAATTAAGTTTGGTTTACAATAATCATCTTTAAACATTAAAATCATGTACTAGGAAGGGATTAACACAATACTATGGTCAAGCACAACTCTAAACTTTAATAAGCATCATTACATCATATTCATGTCCACATCTAATTATTACATGACCATGACTTTACTCTTCTTGACATCCTGGTCTATCCCGTACCTGCAAACCTGGGGTTAAGGGAGTGGGGTGAGCTACTAGAGCCCAGCGAGCAGAATAATAAAACATTTATATTACAAGTTCATGCTTTCATGGAATGCATCACATCACAACTAATCATATCAAGGATGAACTTGTCACCACTTAGCCCTCTACATATTCCAATCATGCCAGGGGCGTAGTGCAGGCCACACCTGGTCTTTCTCTTATACATAACATATCATATATAACCAATTGTGCCGGGGGCGTAGTGCAGGCCACACCCGGTCTTTCTCTTACATAGTGCCAGGGGCGTAGTGCAGGCCACACCTGGACTTCCATATCATATCATCATGTCATAACATATGAGGGCTAATGGATCATTCAACATTCATCCACATCAACAACATATTATGCAATGCAACATATTCGTGAATTCTAATGCAAACACCCTAATATATCTCATGGCATTCATGATGCGTGAATCATGCTAAAACTTTCATTTAATTTCTCAATTTAAAACATTAAGTTTAGTTCCACTCACCTCTGGCTAGCTCTGACAAGACTCGGAAGCAGCTAACTCACTGCTGGGGTCCTCGGGTCCTCGGTTCCTCGGGTCCGAACCTACACAAGTAGACTCAAATGAGGGACCTAACATCCATAAACATGACTCTAAAATACTCCCAAAAACCCCCTAAAACACCTTAAAACAATCATAGAAATCATGCAAAGGAGGGCTGAACAGGGCACTTTCGGCGGCAGGTTCGGCGGCCGAAAGGCCCTCCAGAGCCGAAAGTCATGCACCTTCGGCGGCACTTTCGGCGGCCGAAGGTTCCCTCCAGAGACGAAACTCATGCATGTTCGGCGGCACCTTCGGTGGCCGAAAGTTCCTTCCAAAGCCGAAAGTCATCTTTCGGGGGCAGGGTTCGGCAGCCGATTCATGCTACCACAGGCAGGTTCGGCGGCCGAAAGAACCTTCGGCTGCCGAACCTGAGTTCTTTCCAAGGGTAGAAACTCAGCCTTCCTCATGCATAAACGCCTCCCAACTCATTCAATCATGCATTTTCCTATTCTACAACATGCATACTCAAGCATATAAGCTCCTAGGGGTTTCAAACTATCCTAAACCCCAACTACAACACATCAAACACACATGAACAATCCACATTGCACAATAACTCAACATAAACCCATGAACTCAAAAATAACCTAGCATGCATTTCTACCCCAAGAAACTTCATAAAACTTACTTAAAACATTAAAGGAACTATGGATCTACTCTTACCTCTTGAAGAACGAGAGGAGAGACGATCTAACTCGGAGATGGGGAGAAATCCGCTCTTTGGTCTCCAAGTTTCCAAAACTTGCTCTTTTTGTTCAAATATTTTCAAATCAACGTAAAGCTTGTTAAAACATGAAAGATGGAAAAACGTTGAAAACAACCATAGGAGAGCAAGAACTCACCGTGGCCGAAAATGGGGAGAAAACTTGCCCGTTTCGGCCATGGAGCTCTTATATAGGGGCTGGCAGACCACCTTTCGGCAGCCTAAAGTGCCTCCAAAACTCATGCAAGTTCGGCGGCCGAACATGAGGTTCGGCGGCCGAACCTTTGAAACTTTCGGGAGCCTAACTTGTCCCCCTAAACCATTCCACGTTCGGCGGCCGAACTTGAGGTTCGGCGGCCGAACCTGGAAATGTCTCCTTGGTCTTTTTCTTTTAAAAACTCAATTCCTTTCTTGCTTAAAACCATAAAATATCTTAAAACATTTCATAAAAACATGGTCTTACCCTTCTAGGGGTTTCCGACATCCGAGATTCCACCTGACGGTAGGAATTCCGATACCGGAGTGTAGCCGGGTATTACATGGACTCCATTTTTATTTGCTCTCTCCTGGACTCCATTTTTATTTTCTCTCGACAACTCTTGCTTAAATATACTACTCTTATTCATAAAATCTGACTTGAACGTCGGAGAGTCTCCACCGGGGCATTCCCGGTAGATCCCTGACCGTTTTTCCTTATTTTGCAGGTCATTTTATCAAATAGAATATTGAGAGACCTATTTGATAGATCCATATGATGGACCAGGAAGAAAACAAGATCTATCATGATCGATCATGGAGCAAGAGGAGAAAAAGATTTATCAATTATAAAATTTTTATAATTATTATTTTAAAATAAAATTTATTATTGTTGAAAATATAGACTGCATATTTAATTATTATATTATTTATTCTTAATTAAAATATATTAGTTATTTAAGGTTAAATAAAAACATTATTTTTATATGTGAAATTAATTTATATTTAAAAATAATGAAATATTACAGTTACTGAATTTTCATATTTTAATTTTGAAAGTTAAAATTACATTTAACTTTTTTCAATTCATTTAAAATTTAAATAATTAAATTAAAATATAAAATAATATAAATATTAACCTTTTTTCAATAGTCGGTAAAAAAAAAAATGTTCTCTCTCAGGTGAGATGTGATAATAAATCACTTCTCCCTTTATTAAATATTTCAAAACTGAAAAATTAATTATTAATAAATGAAAAATTAAATATTCTCTTTATTTCATAATTTTTATTTTTTTATTATTCTAAAATTATTATTTATTTTTTTAAACTATAATAATATACAAATTCACTATTATAATCCTATTTAATTTTATTTTATTTATAATAAATTTTTCAAAATAACTTTTTATATTTAATAAAATTTAATTTATTTAAAATAAATATAATTAAAAAATTAATAAAAAATATATTTTTAATACATTAAAAAATAAAATAAAAAAATTTATGAACCGAAATAAATAATAAATATTTAATGATAAAGATTTTTTTTAAAAATTAGAGATATTTTAATATATATTTTAAAATAAAAAAATTGACTAATAAATTTATATATTACTGAAATTAAATAATTTTTTTAAAAGAAAAAAAAAAGACATTCAAAGCGGGTTCCCACCAGAATTACTCTATATCTGATGTAGTCAAATCTGTAAAACGTCCAAACCCGAACACGACAACAACTTCCAACATGTTTTTGTCTCCTTTTTCTTTTTCTGCTCTTCTTTTTACTGTTGGTCTCCTTTTAATTAAATACATTAACCTACTCCCAACATAACGCCTTCATATTTCTCTATCTTTCAAATTCAAATCCTTCACTAATTCTTTCCCAAAGCAATCACACCCAATCACCCATCTTCTGCTTCACTTTGGGACCCTCTACATCTTCATGATGTGGCTAAATCAGCACTTCACAATTTCCTTGTGGGAATTCTTTTTCTTTTTAAACCATGGCAATTTGAGATGAGAGGCACCCAGAAAAGACAAATTCATGTAATGCAGACAGTAACCGGATTTAAATCTTGCAACTTTAAAGACTAGCCAATTTTCAGTTCATGGCAGATCCTGTCACTCATCTTTGTCTTCAACTTCATTCAAATGATGACTGCTTTCAGGTACATTATGAACTACAAAATCCCATTACTCTGAATACTACTCAGGGCATATCCTTCATCTTTCTCTCTCTTCTGCCTTAACATGGCTGGTTTGAAGAAACCCACAATTCCTAGCAAGTATTCATACAATTCCGTCTATGTCAATCCCCTAACTGACCTCAAACACCACCATGGTTGCAGCGAAGGAGACCTCACTACAGTTTTCACTGACAACAAAGAGAACAATCCTATCTTTGGAAATGATAAAGAAAATGCAATTCCCAAAAGCTCTAATGCAAATGGGTCCCTTCCATTAGTGCAAAAGCCGTTGTCAAATATGAAGTCTTTGTCTACTGGAAGAGTCCTGAAGCCGACTTCGCTGCAGTTCTGTATGCAGATGAATGAACCTGAAAGGGCTTTGAAGTCCAACTTATGGGACTCGATTGAATCTGAGAAATCAGCTTCTTCCTTAAATATTTGGGACTACTCGGATTCTGAGGCTGCTCCTGCTTCTTCTTGGTCTATATTGCCTAACAGGTGGGTTCACGGTTTATATACTTCAAATTCTGAATTCTTATCAGCTGCCCTTTTGCGTGTCTTTGAATGCCTACTTCTTGTTTGTGTTTTTGTCTTTAGGGCCTTGTTATGCAGGGCGTTGCCATTGGACATTGGGAGATGCACTTGTGTTATTTTGAAGGAAGCATCGCCAGAAGGGTTAAATGGGGGTAAATTATACTCCCTCTATACCAACGTATGAGCTCTGCAACTTGTTATTAGTTTCACTTTGGCAATTTATGGAGGGTTTTCTTAAATTGAATGTGCAGAAATTTTCTTATCCTTTAAACTATTAAAAGTTCTATTTGCAAATTATTGTATTTATAAAACCATTCATTTCAGACTGTCCATTTTTCTTTCACAACTTGTATGTCTGATTGTCATGGAAATTGCATTAACATATAATCAGCCTCCTTTTCTTACAAGCTTGATTGTTTCATGATTTGGTTGGAGTGGAAGTGATGTTTTCTCTTACAAAACAACTAAAAGACCAATTGAATTCTTGCTATGAGTTACCTGAAGTCCAGCGGGACAAAAATTTACTCTTCAGCTTTTATTTTCGTGTGTGAAAATTATAGGAAGGACAGGGAAGACAGGACAGGAAACTAGCTATAGCTCACCATGAGAGGCGCAACGGGAAGTCAGTGTTTACTATAGCTCAGAATTTGAAGGGAGTTTTATCTAGTTCAGATGACAGTTTTGTTGGGAATGTAACAGCTAACTTCATGGGTTCCAAGTATCACGTATGGGATCAGGTCCGCTTCCTCAAAAATGCAACTTTATAACGAACAAAAGCTATCTCCAAGTAAAATAAATCTAGTGATACTCTCTCTGAATGCAGGGTCATCTCAAATCACCATCTAAGTGCAATCCTCTTCAAGCAGTTGTTACGTAAGGCAGAAGCTTACCCTCCTTGTTCTTTTCTCCTAGCTGTTCTCGTTGCCTGTAATTTTTTTTTTCTAAAACTTTTCTCATGCAGATTCATGCCTACCATAGTCACTTGCGCTGGGAGTTACAGAAGCATGAGAGTGTATATACACAAGCACCAACCTCTGCAGCTAAAGAACACAGCTCAGGTAAATTGGATTGGAATCATACATATCTGGTTATGGAACTTATTAGGCCACGATTATTTCTTGACGTCCTATTTTCTGCGGGTTAGATGCAACGCATTAATGGCCTGCCAAAGGATTGGGAGGGAAAAATGGACAAAGTACTCGAGCTCCATTCAAAGACTCCAAATTATAATAATGTAAGATTAGAAATATGCATGACTCCATTTATATTTTTATTTCATTGATTTATTTTGTGTTGGTTTTGAAGGTTTCAGGACAATATGAATTAGACTATAGTGACAGAGGCAGAGCTGGTCTTAGTATCCAAAGATCAGTGAAGAATTTCCAGCTTAAAATGGAGGTATCGTGAATTGTTTTGACATAGAAATTTAGGATCGATGAATCATTATCAAGTATAATCAGTTAAGAGAATTTCATTCTCTGATTGCTAATTCAAGTATGCTTGTCTAGGAACATGGAAAACAGACAATTTTGCAGCTTGGAAGAGTGGGGAAATCAAAGTTTTTGATGGATTTCAGGTGCACTCATAATTTTTATATCTAGAAATGGGTTTCAGAAATGTGAAACTTTTGTAAGAAAATTCGACAGTATCTTATGTTTCTTTTGCAGATATCCTTTAACAGGTTACCAAGCATTTTGCATATGTTTGGCCTCAATTGATTCAAAACTTTGTTGCAGAGTTTAATTACAAGCTAGCTACCACCATGCTTTCCAGTTCAACTTCTGAACACAATCTTAGAAAATCTTCTTTCTAATGATATGATATCTTGAGAAAATAGGGTTTACAAGTGTGTCCGTAAATAAATTTGGTATGAGGGGTCCATATTCCCCTCTATTCCGTTTTTACTTTATCTCTAGTGATGCAGCCACCTTATTACGGTGCCACTTATCCCTGTCATATAAACCCGTACGGACTTTAATTCCTTTTGGTACACGTGCTAATAGGGCCGTGGCGTAACCGGACATGCTCTCCTACTCCCCGTCATATCACACAAGCTTGGATCAGTCCCGTCTTGTTTAGCTGCGGGCTGGGTAACACGCTGATGGGTTGACCTGTTTAATGGGATCTATTGAGTTTTGAGTCTATTTTCCTTTTCGGTTCCGGCCTCAGCCCATATGCCAGATACTATGCGGTAATCACTAAGGTTGGTTCCTGTGCTTCTTATTTCAACCGAAGCACAACCAGATGGAAAGAGTCAATTTGAAGGGAAGACAAAGAAGTTAGTAGATGAACATTTGATCTTGAGCCTTCAGAATTCAATGTAAATGCTATTTGATTTCTGATGTCTAGCATTCATTTAGTTTCATGCACATAAAGTATTAACATAATACTATCTTTAAAATAAGTTTTAATTTGTTTGTGAAAATCCGAAATTGAAATTTATTAAATGAAACCAAAATTTTAATTTAATGTTATAATAACAATAATACATACTTTTTTTAAAAAAAATATGTACTATTTAAATAATAAAATTATAAAATTAACATAATTACATAATAAAAATAATTCAATTTAGCAAATAATTGATTTCGAAGGCCAATTTAATTTTATCAAGATTTAAAATTCAAAACATATACTAGAATTATTGTAATCTAAAAATGCAAGATAATTAAAGTTCACCTATAATAGTTATTGTATCATTTTAATTTACTGAAATTAAATCATACAAATTTTTATTTTAAAATTTGATTTAATTTATATTTTAATTAAAATTAATGATGGTGTTTTTACAATTTAAAAAATATAAGATTTTAATATATTAAATTAATAAATTTATTGAATTTAATTTAATTTAAAACTTTTTAAATTAATTTAATTTTAATCAAATGACATTTAAATTTACCAATACAACAGTAATAAATAAAATCAATTAGGGTCACATGAGTGAACATATAATATCATAATAAATAAAAGGCAAAACATCCATTTTAGCCCCTAAACTATAGGCAAATAGTCAAATTAACCCTTAAACTTGTTTTTTGTCCATTTGAGCCTTAAACTTTTTAAAATGATGTAAAAAAAAAACAAATTTGACAGAAGGCTAATGACGTCATTTTTTACTAATGCCTAAACTAAGGACTCATCTGTTCCAGCACTTCACTATCAATCGCAAATATCCTAAACCCTAAAATCCCATAATGGTTAAGAAGTGATTGAAATCATTCAATTCTTACCATTAGCTTCAAATCCCTCCCAAATTTTACCAAATCCCTTAATTTCTTATTCATCGTTTTATAAAGAGTAAAATAGACACAACTATTGATTCACAAGATGTACTGTGGGAGAGGCAAAGAGTGCGGCGAGAATCGGAGAGAATGGAGAGGAAATGAAAAGAGATTGACATAAGACTAATTATATTATGTTAGGAGTTTTAATCAATAATATTTTGGCTAAAATGAAATAATAGAAACGAGAGAGTGAAAACCAAAAAATTTTATCGAAATTCTTGAAAAATTAAAAAGTTTCTCAAATAGGTCATAATAAAAAATTATTTATAATAGAAAATCCTTAATATATAAAATTATAAAAATATTTAAAAAATAATTAAAATATAAAATTAACTCTCTGAACCATGAAATTTTTATTTCAAACTTTGTGATAGACTTTAGACTCTTGTCACATTTTTTAAAATAGTGCTTCTCGAAATTCTCTTTTCGAAAAACTATTTGGGTCTCCATCGGATATTGACAGTAAAAGTTAGATTCGGTCCAAATCTACTGTAAAATTCAAAACTAATTAGTTTATGTTAGATTTGAGAAAAGGTGAGAGAAAAAATAAAAGATTTATAAAGTAATGATTTGATCCTTGCTTCCTCAGAAATCCAATTTGATTCATGCATGAAAAATTTAGTAGTAGTAAGAGTTGATGTAATCAATTTAAATCGAGAAAAACAATCTAAAATTATGTGTATTAAGGAAATTATAGGAAATTATTTTTCGAGAGTGAATTAATTTGTTATTGTCGATAAAAATTGTTTATCGATATTTGACAGTAAGTAATTAGAAACTCACAATTTTTCATCGTCACGTGAGCACATGAATAATGTTTAGTGTTATTTCATAAGTTCTCTATCAAGTTTGGTTATTTTTTCATCATTTTAAAAAGTTTGGAGGCTCAAATGGATAAAAAATAAGTTTAAGGGCTAAATTTAACTATCCACCTATAATTTAAGGGTTAAAATGAATTTTTTGTTTAAATAAAATCATTAATTATTTTGATGACTTATATGACTTTATCCACTTATAAACTGGAAAAGTTGGTAAGGATAAAATGGTAAATTAGTTATTGTATTGATTACATTTAATGAAAATTTTACTAATATATCCCTATTGAGATGGCTCAATTTCAACTACAAATCATTTTTGATAAAATTATTTTATTTGTCTCATGTATAATTAATAATTAAAAAATTAGTACTCATATAAATATATATTTTCTTTAATTTCTCCAAAAATTGATAAATAAATCGAATTAATTCTTAAAATTCTTTAACTGTTACTAAATTTTGTTGATCATATTCTAAATAGTACTGATTGTATTATTAATTTTTATAAAAATGACAAAGTTACTCTCATCCCATTAAAAATAATTTTATTATTTTATAAAAAAATTAGAACAACAATTAATAAAATTAGAGTAAAATTAATATGTATATATCTCTATCACAACTTCTTTATACCAACCATTTAGAAACTCGTATATTGAGGTTGAAAGTCAAAAAACCCTTTTTTTAATTAAAAAATATCATGTTAAACACAATTTTAAAAAATTAAAAAGTTATTTTATTATTTTAGTGTTTTCATAATTAAATTATATAAAAAATAATTTTTAATTTTTTGAAATTAATATATTTAAAAAATTATTTTTCCCAATGTCAACTTAACAATAACACTAACTATATAGACATTTAGTAATACTCGCAGAAGTCACGATATTAACAATGACATCAAATCCACTAAGGATTATACATGAAACTTCATTACAAAACATTGAATGATTGTTATTGCATGTTGTAACTAGTTGATATTGTCTAACTCTGGTTACGTTCTGTATTCTTATAAAAGTTTTAAATACTTTTTTTCTTAAATTAATTTTTGGAATGAGTTAATTTTGATTCAAATTTAATATGGTATTAAAGTTTCTCCATCAATATTGGATCTCTATAAATATTTCTAAGTTTCAGCGTGTCTTCTTTATTTTTTAGACATTTTAAAAAATATATATATATATTATGAAAGGTATGTTTATTTATTAATTTACTAATTTACTCATATTTAATATATAAAAATAAAATTATTACAAAAATAATTTAATAGCATGCTTTGTTTAGATTTTAATATAATAATATGAGTGGTGTATATTAAGAAAATAAGATAAAATATTTTATTTTACACCTCTAAATTTTATTTAAAAAAGTTTTATAACACTTTAAATTTTGAAAACGTTACATTATATATCTAAATTATTAAAAGTATAATTAATTTATTATTCCAAAATAAGTTATCAAAAGAAATAAATTGGTCACTTTATCAATTTTCAGCCTTTACTCTAAATTTTAATGAAGTAATTCTGAGTGATGACCTCTGGGCTCACCTCACCCCAATTGTAATACCCGGCTAGACTCTGGTATCGGGATTCCTACCGTCTGGTGGAATCTTGGATGTCGGAGGCCTCTAGAAGGGTAAGAACCATGTTTTTATAAAATGTTTTAATGTGTTTTATAGTTTTAAGCATGAAAGAAAATGAGTTTTTACATGAAAATAGCATTGGAGGAAACCTCAAGTTCAGCCGCCGAACCCCTAGTTCGGCCGCCGAACATGTATGCACTTCGGGAGTGCTTTAGGCCCCGAAGGCATAAGTGAGGGAAGTTCAGGTTCGGCCGCCGAACCTCAAGTTCGGCCGCCGAACATGGCATGCATGCGGAGGCACATTCGGCCCCCGAACGTGGCCTGGCCAGCCACTATAAAAGGGTCCCTTAGCCGAAAACGGGCGAGTTTTTCCCCATTTTCGGCCAAGGTGAGCTCTCCGCTGTTCCTCACCAATCTTTGGTGTTCTTCCTCTAAATCTTTCAAGATTTTCATTTGTTTTAACCTTGTTTTGAAGATTTGAGCTTTTGAGAAAAGTTTTGGAGCTTGGAGGTTCAAGAACCCAATCTCTCCCACCTCCGAGTTTTTGGTCGTCTCTCTCTCGATCTTCAAGAGGTAAGAGCCGATCTTAAGCTCATTGCATGTTTTAAGTAAGTTTTAAGTAGATCTATGGGTTAGAATGCATGTTTAGGTTATGGTTATGTCTATGGGTATAAATGTATGTTCATGATCAATGTGGATGCTTGATGTGTTGTAGATGGGGTTTATGATGGTTTGAGGCCCCTAGGAATATGTATGCTTGTGTATGTGTGTTGTAGAATAGGTTTGATGCATGTTTGGAAGGTTTGGAGGCGAAATGTGCAAAGGGAGCCAAGTTTCTGCCTTTTGGCAGAAACCAGGTTCGGCAGCCGAAAGACTTTCGGCCGTCGAACATGGCTGGGGAGGCAAGCCTTTCGGCTGCCGAAGCCTGCCCCCGAAAGGAGACTTTCGTCTCTGTCTGGGAGTTTCGGCCGCCGAAAGTGCCGCCGAACATGCATGAGTTTCGTCTCTGTCTGGGAGTTTCGGCCGCCGAAGGTGCCGCTGAACCTGCTTGACTTTCGGCTTTGGAGGGACTTTCGGCCGCCGAACCTGCCGCCGAAAGTGCCCTGTCCAGGCCTCTTTTGCATGTTTTTCTATGATTGTTTCATAATGTTTTAGGGGATTTTTAGGGAGTAGTTTATAGTTATGATCAGGTGTGTTTGGTCCCTCATTTGAGTCCACCTGTGTAGGTTCGGACCCGAGGAACCGAGGACCCCAGCAGTGAGTCCAGCTGCTTCGGTGTTGTCAGAGTCAGCCAGAGGTGAGTGGAACAAAACTTAAACCTTTTAAATTGAGAAATTAAATATTTTATCATGTTTCATGCATCATGATTATGCAATAGGATGATTGCATTAGTTTCACGAATATGCCGCATTGCACCGATTGTTGTTGATGTGGGTGAATATTCGATGACCCAATTAGTCCATGACAGGAAGACCAGGACCCCATTCTACGGCCTGGCACGGTTATGGGACTCGAAGACCAGGAGCCTAGAGGAGGCCCTGGGACAATGGTAAGTAATGTATGTTATGACAGGAAGACCAGGACCCCATGCTACGGCCTGGCACAGAGTTAGCTTGGACTAATAGGTGACATGTTCACCCAACCCTTATGTGAATTGTCTGTGTTATGATGCATTTCATAGAGCATAGTGCTAATATGTTTTATAGTTCTGCTCACTGGGCTTTTAGCTCACCCCTCTCCCTTTACCCCCAGGCTTGCAGGTACAGTATAAAGCAGGAGTCCGGATAGAGTAAAGAAGTCTTGTTTATGTAATAGCTAGCAATGGACATGATCAAATTGTAATGTAATGTTTAATCAGTATAGATGATGTTTATGGATGTTAGAGGTGTGCTTGACCATAGATTGTTGTTATCCCTGTTATTACATGATTTTAGAGACTTTTATGATGCTTATGTAAATCAACTCAACAATATGTTATGCCACCCATTGGGGGCACTGATGAGGTCCCACAGAGGGATCAATGTTATGTTAATGTATATGCGCAGGTTGAGTTTGGTTGATGTATATGGAAAGAAAAGTTTTAAATTTTTATGTATGTTGTCGATCATGTATGGGATTATGCAGGTTTACAGGTTACATGTCAGGCTTGCTACGGGTCCCAGCGGCCTTAAGCCGATCTGGATCCTAGCGCCGGTAGCGGTCCGATTTTTGGGTCGTTACAGAATGGTATCAGAGTCCTAGGTTCATATGGTCGGACCTAGAGTGTCGGGCTCATAGATGTTATAGAAGGTCAAGCACAATAGGAAAGATCATGTCCACTAGGATAGGACGTGGAGTCCTGTTTTGTATGATGATGTGAAATGCCATGATAATATGCATATGCATTAATGATATGCTATGATATGTGATGTGTAATACCCGGCTAGACTCCGGTATCGGAATTCCTACCGTCCGGTGGAATCTCGGATGTCGGAAGCCTCTAGTAGGGTAAAACCATGTTTTTATGAAATGTTTTAATGTGTTTTATGTTTTAAGCATGAAAGAAAATGAGTTTTTGCATGAAAATAGCATTGGAGGAAAACTCAAGTTCGGCCGCCGAACCTCAAGTTCGGCCGCCGAACATGCATGTGTTGCGGGTGTGCTTTAGGCCCCCGAAAGCATTAGTGAGGGAAGTCCAGGTTCGGCCGCCGAACATGCATGCGTTGCGGGTGTGCTTTAGGCCCCGAAAGGAGACTTTCGTCTCTGTCTGGCAGTTTCGGCCGCCGAAGGTGCCGCCGAACCTGCCTGACTTTCGGCTCTGGAGGGACTTTCGGCCGCCGAACCTGCCGCCGAAAGTGCCCTGTCCAGGCCTCCTTTGCACGGTTATGGGACTCGAAGACCAGGAGCCCAGAGGAGGCCCTGGGGCAATGGTAAGTAATGTATGTTACGACAGGAAGACCAGGACCCCATGCTACGGCCTAGCACAGAGTTAGCTTGGACTAATTGGTGACAAGTTCACCCAACCCTTATGTGAATTGTCTGTGTTATGATGCATTTCATTGGAGCATAGTGTTAATATGTTTTATAGTTCTACTCACTGGGCTTTTAGCTCACCCCTCTCCCTTTACCCCCAGGCTTGCAGGTACAGTATAGTGCAGGAGTCCGGATATAGTAAAGAAGTCATGCTTATGTAATAGCTAGCAATGGACATGATCAAATCGTAATGTAATGTATTAATCAGTATAGATGATGTTTATGGATGCTAGAGGTGTGCTTGACCATAGATTGTTGTATCTCTTTTTAATACATGATCTTGGATTTTTATGATGTTTATGTAAACCAACTCAGCATATGTTTTGTCACCCATTGGGGGCATTGATGAGATCCCACTGAGGGATCAATGTTATGTTAATGTATATGCACAGGTTGAGTTTGGTTGATGTGTATGGAAAGAAAAGTTTTAATTTTTATGTATGTTGTTGATCATGTATGGGATTAAGCAGGTTTTCAGGATGCATGTTAGGCTTGCTACGGGTCCCGGCGGCCTTAAGTCGACCCGGATCCTAGCGCCGGTAGCGGTCCGATTTTTGGGTCGTTACAGAATGGTATCAGAGCCCTAGGTTCATATGGTCGGACCTAGAGTGTCGGGCTCATAGATGTTATAGAAGGTCAAGCACAATAGGAAAGATCATGTCCACTAGGATAGGATGTGGAGTCCTGTCTTACATAATGATGTGAAATGCCATGATAATATGCATGTGCATTAATGAATTGCTATGATATGTGATGTGTGATGCGGGTTCATGTGTGCCCACATGAACCATATGATACTAATGTTTATGTGATGTGTACTGTTTTTCAGAAAACAGGATGAGGGGAACTCGTCGATCAGCAAGATTGACTGGAGTACCACCTGAGGATGAGGGCATGAGCGCCCGTCCTCCAGCATTGCCTATGGCAATGTCTAGTAGGTCTAACCGAGATAGAGCAGCAAGAGACCCTAGAAGGTCTTTGGATCTGAGTAGGAGCAGATCAGTTAGAGGAACCGTTCAGGGCGGAATGTCAGAGGATATGGGGGAGGATATGGATGTAGAGCAGAGGAGGGATAGCAGTTTGGGAGTTAGCATGTCGGAAGAAGGTATGGGAGAGTCCCAAGGAGGTACTCAGGCCTCGGGATTTGTTCAGCCACCTCACTACCCACACTTCTCACAACATCCCGGGTATTCGATGGGAGGTACATCGGATTACCCTAGCTTCACCCCTTATCCCACACAGATGCCATACCCACCATACTACCCACCATATTCACAGTACCCGATGTATCCACCACCACCCTACTATCCAAATCCAGCAGACCCTACCTCAGAAAATGTTGCACCACCTCCACCACCTACAGAACCAGCAGCCCCAGTTGCTCAGCCATCTAGACCTAGCTCAGCCAGTGGGAGCAAGGTTAAGATGACTGACTACATGAAATTGGGTGCTCCCCAGTATGAAAAAGGGGATGACCCATTTGTGTATCTTGAAAGGGTTAAAGTGATCACAGAGGAGATTGGGGCTGATGACAGTAGAGCCATTCAGATGGCCGAGTTCACGCTTAAGTGCAAGAAGGCACGAGAGTGGTTCAAGAATTATGTGAACCCGAGAGTGGACAGCATGTCCTAGGAAGAGTTTGCAAACGAGTTTGCAGGATGGGCTTTTCCCGATAGTTCAAGGGAACTGAAGATGATAGAGTTTGAACAGTTGAGGCAGACGGATGAAATGAGTATAGAGGAGTACACCGACAGATTCTTGGAGCTGTTGCCTTTTGCTGGGCAGAGTCTGGACACAGATTCGAAGAAGTCAAGGAGGTATGTCATGAAGCTTCATTCCAGGTATTCCTCCTTGATTCAGTCAGTGGACAGGGAGAGCTTCCATGCCATAGTAGATATGGCTAGGAAAATGGAGGCCAGTGCCATCATTCAGGGGACAGTTAAGCAGACAGTGGCACAACCTTCTGGTTCTAAAACTCTGGGTGGGGGAAGATTAGATCCTTCTACCCTGAGTGCAGCAGCTTCAGGCAGTAAGAGATGGGGTAAGCCCAAGGGTAAGAAGAATAAGTTCTGGAACAAGGTTAAGTCTAGTCTGGGATTTGGGATTGGCTCAAGCTCTGGTGCGGATAATGCAGTTTGTGCGAAGTGTGGTAGGCCACACAGGGGAGTATGTCGGTTTGGGATGAACGCCTGTTTCAGATGTGGTCAGGAGGGGCATATGGCTCGAGAATGTTCAAGAGCAGTCCCGATGGCTCAGTCCCAGCAGACAGCCTCAGGCAGTGTAGCGCAGCCAGCAACTCCAGCCATGACTCAGTCCAGTGGCAGAGGCAGAGGGAGAGGAGCAGCCTCTTCTTCAGCGGGTTTCAGAGGTGAAGGTCCATCAGCTCCAACACGGATCTTCACAATGACACAGCGGGAGGCAGATGCATCTAACACCGTGGTGGCAGGTAACTTAATCATTGGTTGTTCAGATGTGTATGCCTTGATGGACCCTGGTGCATCTCATTCTTTTATTGCTCCGAGAGCCGTGGGGAGGTTAGGTCTAATGACTTCTGGGTTAGAGTGTCCTCTCTGGGTCAGTGGACCCAAGTGTGATCCATCAGTGGCAGAGTCAGTCTGCCAGTGTAGTCCTGTGTTTGTTGAGGGAAGATGCTTGTCCACCGACCTAGTGGTTCTAGATTTGACAGATTTTGACGTCATTCTAGGGATGG
Organism: Manihot esculenta; assembly: GCF_001659605.2. NCBI lineage: Eukaryota > Viridiplantae > Streptophyta > Magnoliopsida > Malpighiales > Euphorbiaceae > Manihot > Manihot esculenta. The sequence goes on from NC_035171.2 coordinate 9,945,413, forward strand.
ACTGGTTATCTACCCATGGTGCTACCTTGGACTGCAAGGACAAGGTAGTCAGGTTCAGAGGTCAGGATGGGTCTGAGGTTGTCTTCAGAGGAGACAGGAGGGGTACACCTAGAGGTCTGATATCAGCTCTTCAGGCTCGTAGGTTGCTCAGGAGGGGATGTCAGGGGTATTTGGCTCATGTGAGAGAGCTTAACAGTCAGGTTAGAGAGCCCGCCTCGGTGCCAGTGGTTAGAGAGTTCTTAGATGTGTTCCCAGACGAGCTGCCAGGTTTACCACCTGCTAGGGAGATAGAGTTCGAGATAGAACTGATGCCTGGAACCCGACCGATCTCTATCCCTCCCTACAAGATGGCGCCAGCAGAATTGAAAGAGTTGAAGGAGCAGTTGCAGGAGCTGGTAGACAAGGGCTTCATCCGATCGAGTACCTCACCCTGGGGTGCTCCAGTTTTGTTCGTGAGAAAGAAGGATGGATCCCTTAGACTTTGTATCGACTACAGGCAGTTGAACAAAGTCACTACCAAGAACAAGTACCCTTTGCCAAGGATCGACGATCTATTCGACCAGCTAGCAGGAGCGGGTTGTTTCTCCAAAATAGATCTGAGATCTGGGTACCATCAGTTGTGGATCAGGGAAGAGGACGTGCCAAAGACAGCTTTCAGGACCAGATATGGGCATTTTGAGTTCCTTGTGATGCCGTTCGGGTTAACCAACGCCCCTGCAGCATTCATGGATCTCATGAACAGAGTGTTTAGCCAGTACCTGGATCACTTCGTTATTGTCTTCATAGATGATATCTTAGTGTATTCCAGGAATGCAGAGGAGCATGCCCATCATCTGAGGTTGGTTCTACAGACCTTGAGGGAACATGGCTTGTATGCCAAGTTCTCAAATTGTGAGTTCTGGCTGAGGAGCATTTCGTTCTTGGGGCATGTAGTGTCAGAGAATGGGATAGAGGTGGACCCCAAGAAGACAGAAACTGTGGCTAACTGGCCTAGACCCACTTCAGTGACGGAGATCAGGAGTTTCTTGGGTTTGGCAGGTTACTACAGGAGGTTCGTTCAGGACTTCTCGAAAATAGCAACTCCTCTGACCAGAATAACCAGGAAGAATCAGAAATTTCTGTGGACCGACCAGTGCGAAGAGAGTTTTGAAGAGCTTAAGAAGAGGTTGACTTCAGCGCCAGTTTTAGCTCTGCCATCTAGTGATGAGGACTTTACAGTCTTTTGTGATGCGTTCCATGTGGGACTGGGTTGTGTACTGATGCAAAATGAGAGGGTGATTGCTTATGCTTCGAGGCAGCTAAAGAAGCATGAGTTGAATTACCCCACACTTGACCTTGAGATGGCAGCAGTAATCTTTGCACTCAAGATGTGGAGGCACTACCTCTATGGGATAAAATGTGAGATCTTCACGGATCATAAAAGCCTGCAGTACATCCTGAGTCAAAGAGATTTGAACTTGAGACAGAGGAGATGGGTAGAGCTGCTGAGTGACTATGATTGCAAGATTCAGTATCATCCGGGTAAGGCGAATGTCGTGGCAGACGCCCTAAGCCGGAAGTCACTAGGTAGTCTATTCCACATCACGGCAGAGAGGAGACCAGTGGTGAAGGAGTTTTACAAGCTCATTGATGAAGGTCTACAGTTGGAGTTGTCTGGTACAGGTGCCTTGGTTGCTCAGATGAAAGTGACACCCGTGTTTCTGGAGCAGGTGGCTCAAAAACAGCATGAGGACCCAGAGTTAGTGAAGATTGCCAGGACTGTTCAGTCGGGCAAAGACAGCGAGTTCAGATTCGACAACAAGGGGATCCTCCGCTATGGGAGTCGTTTATGTGTACCAGATGACATAGGGCTAAAAGGAGACATTATGAGGGAGGCTCATAATGCAAGATACAGCATTCACCCCGGAGCCACCAAAATGTATCAGGATCTGAAGAAAGTTTATTGGTGGCCAGCTATGAAGAGAGAAGTGGCACAGTATGTGTCAGCCTGCGAGGTGTGTCAGAGGGTGAAGCTGGAACATCAGAAGCCGGCTGGAATGCTTAACCCGCTACCTATTCCAAAGTGGAAATGGGAGAATATAGCTATGGACTTCGTAGTGGGGTTACCGGCGACGTCCAACAGATTGGACTCCATATGGGTGATTGTGGACAAACTCACCAAATCTGCTCACTTCATCCCTGTCAGGAGTGGCTATTCTGTGGACAAATTAGCGCAGGTGTATGTTGAAGAGATAGTCAGACTGCATGGGGTTCCTGTTTCTATAGTGTCAGATAGAGGACCCCAATTCACCTCCAGGTTTTGGCGGAGTCTGCAGGATGCCATGGGTACCAGGTTGGATTTTAGCGCTGCCTTCCATCCACAGACAGATGGACAGTCAGAGAGGACCATCCAGACCATAGAAGATATGCTAAGAATGTGTGTGCTGGACTTTGGCGGTTCTTGGAGGCAGCATCTACCTTTGGTGGAGTTTGCCTACAATAACAGCCATCATGCTAGCATCGGGATGGCTCCATTTGAAGCTTTATATGGAAGGAAGTGCAGGTCACCTGTTTGCTGGGAAGAAGTTGGAGAAAAGGCCTTGGCAGGGCCTGAGCTAGTAGAGATCACCAGCAGGGTGATACCCTTAATCAGAGAAAGAATCAAGACTGCTGCAAGCAGACAGAAAAGTTATGCAGACATCCGCAGAAGGCAAGTAGAGTTCCAGGAGGGGGATCTGGTATTGCTCAAGGTGTCTCCAATGAAAGGAGTGGTTCGGTTCGGAAAGAAGGGTAAGTTGGCTCCGCGGTACATCGGACCCTTTGAAGTCCTGCAAAGGATTGGGAATGTATCGTACAAGCTGGATTTACCTGCTTCAATGGAGAGAATCCATCCAGTTTTCCATGTTTCCATGTTGAGAAAGTTCGTGTCAGATCCGGGCAAGGTTCTTAGTGAGCCTGATGTGGAGATCCAAGAGGATCTCACCTATGTGGAACAGCCAGTACGGATCCTAGACACCCAGATCAGAAAGCTAAGAAACAAGGAAATCTCGATGGTGAAAGTCCTGTGGAACCACCACAATATGGAAGAATGCACTTGGGAGACACGGGAGTCTATCCTCCGGCAATATCCTCATCTCTTTTAAGGTTAGTCTCTATGTGTTTTATGTGTATGTTGTGATGACTCTATGCATGTGCTAGTTGAGGAACATTCGGGGACGAATGTTCTTAAGGGGGGGAGAATGTAATACCCGGCTAGACTCCGGTATCGGAATTCCTACCGTCCGGTGGAATCTCGGATGTCGGAAGCCTCTAGTAGGGTAAAACCATGTTTTTATGAAATGTTTTAATGTGTTTTATGTTTTAAGCATGAAAGAAAATGAGTTTTTGCATGAAAATAGCATTGGAGGAAAACTCAGGTTCGGCCGCCGAACCTCAAGTTCGGTCGTCGAACATGCATGCATTGCGGGTGTGCTTTAGGCCCCCGAAAGCATTAGTGAGGGAAGTCCAGGTTCGGCCGCCGAACCTCAAGTTCGGCTGCCGAACATGGCATGCATGCGGAGGCACATTCGGCCCCCGAACGTGGTCTGGCCAGCCACTATAAAAGGGTCCCTTAGCCGAAAACGGGCGAGCTTTTTCCCATTTTCGGCCAAGATGAGTCTCCGCCGCCCCTCACCCATCTTTGACGTCTTTCCTCTAAATCTTTCAAGATTTTCACTTGTTTTAACTTTGGTTTGAAGATTAAAGCTTTTGAGAAAAGTTTTGGAGCTTGGAGGTTCAAGAACCCAATCTCTCCCAACTTCGAGTTTAGGTCGTCTCTCTCTCGATCTTCAAGAGGTAAGAGTCGATCTTAAGCTCGTTGCATGTTTTAAGCAAGTTTTGAGTAGATCTATGGGTTAGAATGCATGTTTAGGTTATGCTTATGTTTTTGGAGTTTATGGGTATAAATGTATGTTCATGAACAATGTGGATGCTTGATGTGTTGTAGATGGGGTTTATGATGGTTTGAGGCCCCTAGGAACATGTATGCTTGTGTTTGTGTGTTGTAGAATAGGTTTGATGCATGTTGGAAAGGTTTGGAGGCGAAATGTGCATAGGGAGCCAAGTTTCTGCCCTTTGGCAGAAACCAGGTTCGGCAGCCGAAGGACTTTCGGCCGCCGAACATGGCTGGGGAGGCAGCCTTTCGGCTGCCGAAGCTTGCCTCCGAAAGGAGACTTTCGTCTCTGTCTGGCAGTTTCGGCCGCCGAAGGTGCCGCCGAACATGCATGAGTTTCGTCTCTGTCTGGGAGTTTCGGCCGCCGAAGGTGCCGCCGAACCTGCCTGACTTTCGGCTCTGGAGGGACTTTCGGCCGCCGAACCTGCCGCCGAAAGTGCCCTGTCCAGGCCTCCTTTGCATGTTTTTGTATGATGTTTTAGGGGGTTTTTTGGGGAGTAGTTTATAGTTATGTTCAGGTGTGTTTGGTCCCTCATTTGAGTCCACCTGTGTAGGTTCGGACCCGAGGAACCGAGGACCCCAGCAGTGAGTTCAGCTGCTTCGGTGTTGTCAGAGTCTGCCAGAGGTGAGTGGAACTAAATTTAATCTTTTAAATTAAATGTTTTATCATGTTTCATGCATCATGATTATGCAATAGGATGATTGCATTAGCTTCACGAATATGCCGCATTGCATCGATTGTTGTTGATGTGGGTGAATGTTGGATGACCCAATTAGTCCATGACAGGAAGACCAGGACCCCATTCTACGGCCTGGCACAGAGTAAGGAAAGACCAGGACCCCATTCTACGGCCTGGCACGGTTATGGGACTCGAAGACCAGGAGCCCAGAGGAGGCCCTGGGGCAATGGTAAGTAATGTATGTTACGACAGGAAGACCAGGACCCCATGCTACGGCCTAGCACAGAGTTAGCTTGGACTAATTGGTGACAAGTTCACCCAACGCTTATGTGAATTGTCTGTGTTATGATGCATTTCATTGGAGCATAGTGTTAATATGTTTTATAGTTCTACTCACTGGGCTTTTAGCTCACCCCTCTCCCTTTACCCCCAGGCTTGCAGGTACAGTATAGTGCAGGAGTCCGGATAGAGTAAAGAAGTCATGCTTATGTAATAGCTAGCAATGGACATGATCAAATCGTAATGTAATGTATTAATCAGTATAGATGATGTTTATGGATGCTAGAGGTGTGCTTGACCATAGATTGTTGTATCCCTTTTTAATACATGATCTTGGATTTTTATGATGTTTATGTAAACCAACTCAGCATATGTTTTGTCACCCATTGGGGGCATTGATGAGATCCCACTGAGGGATCAATGTTAAGTTAATGTATATGCACAGGTTGAGTTTGGTTGATGTGTATGGAAAGAAAAGTTTTAATTTTTATGTATGTTGTTGATCATGTATGGGATTAAGCAGGTTTTCAGGATGCATGTTAGGCTTGCTACGGGTCCCGGCGGCCTTAAGTCGACCCGGATCCTAGCGCCGGTAGCGGTCCGATTTTCGGGTCGTTACAGTGATGTATGTGATGCGGGTTCATGTGTGCCCACATGAACCATATGATGCTAATGTTTGCTTGTTATGTGCTGTTTTTCAAAAAACAGGATGAGAGGAACTCGTCGATCTGCACGATTGACTGGAGTGCCACCTGAGGATGAGGGCATGAGCGCCCGTCCTCCTACATTGCCTAGGGCAATGTCTAGTAGGTCTAACCGAGAAAGAGCAGTAAGAGACCCTTGAAGGTCTCTGGATCTGGGTAGGAGCAGATCAGTAAGGGAAACAGTTCAGGGAGGAATGTCAGAGGACATGGGGGATGATATGGATGTAGAGCAGAGAAGGGATGGCAGTTTGGGAGTTAGCATGTCAGAAGAAGGTATGGGAGAGTCCCAAGGAGGCACTCAGGCCTCGGGATTTGTTCAGCTACCCCACCACCCACACTTCTCACAACATCCCGGGTATTCGATGGGAGGTACATCGGATTACCCTAGTTTCACCCCTTTTCCCACACAGATGCCATACCCACCATACTACCCACCATACTCACAATACCCAATGTATCCACCCCCACCTTACTATCCAAATCCAGCAAACCCTACCTCAGAAAATGTTGCACCACCTCCACCACCTGCAGAACCAGCAGCCCCAGTTACTCAACCTTTTAGACCTAGCTCAGCCAGTGGGAGCAAGGTCAAGATGACCGATTACATGAAACTGGGTGCTCCTCAGTATGAAAAAGGGGATGACCCATTTGTGTATCTAGAAAGGGTTAAAGTGATCACAAAGGAGATTGGGGCTGATGACAGTAGAGCCATTCAGATGGCTGGGTTCACGCTTAAGTGCAAGAAGGCACGAGAGTGGTTCAAGAATTATATGAATCCGAGAGTGGACAGCATGTCTTGGGAGGAGTTTGCAAATGAGTTTGCAGGATGGGCTTTTCCCGATAGTTCAAGGGAGCTGAAGATGATAGAGTTTGAACAGTTGAGGCAGACAGATGATATGAGTGTAGAGGAGTACACCGACAGATTCTTGGAGTTGTTGCCTTTTGCTGGGCAGAGTCTGGATACAGATTCGAAGAGGTCAAGGAGGTATGTCATGAAACTCCATTCCAGGTATTCCTCCTTGATTCAGTCAGTGGACAGGGAGAGCTTCCATGCCATAGTAGATATGGCCAGGAAAATGGAGGTCAGTGCCATCGTTCAGGGGACAGTTAAGCAGACAGTGGCACAGTCTTCTGGTCCTAGAACTCTGGGTGGGGGAAGATTAGATCCCTCTACCCTGAGTGCAGCAGCTTCAGGCGGTAAGAGATGGGGTAAGCCCAAGGGTAAGAAGAATAAGTTTTGGAACAAAGTCAAGTCCAGTCTGGGATTTGGGAGTGGCTCAAGCTCTGGTGCTGATAATGCAGTTTGTGCGAGGTGTGGTAAGCCACACAAGGGGGTATGTCGGTTTGGGACGAACGCCTGCTTCAGATGTGGTCAGGAGGGGCATATGGCTCGAGAATGTCCAAGAGCAGTCCCGATGGCTCAGTCCCAGCAGACAGCCTCAGGCAGTGTAGCGCAGCCAGCAGCTCCAGCCATGACTCAGGCCAGTGGCAGAGGCAGAGGGAGAGGGGCAGCCTCTTCTTCAGCGGGTTTCAGAGGTGAAGGTCCATCAGCTCCAGCACGGATCTTCACAAGGACACAGCAGGAGGCAGATGCATCTAACACCGTAGTGGCAGGTAATTTAATCATTGGTTGTTCAGATGTGTATGCCTTGATGGACCCTGGTGCATCTCATTCTTTTATTGCTCCGAGAGCCGTGGGGAGGTTGGGTCTGATGACTTCTGGGTTAGAGTGTCCTCTCTGGGTCAGTGGACCCAAGTGTGATCCATCAGTGGCAGAGTCAGTCTGCCAGTGTAGTCCTGTGTTCGTTGAGGGAAGATGCTTGTCCGCCGACCTAGTGGTTCTAGATTTGATAGATTTTGACGTCATTCTAGGGATGGACTGGTTATCTACCCATGGTGCCACCTTGGACTGCAGAGACAAGGTAGTCAGGTTCAGAGGTCAGGATGGGTCTGAGGTTGTCTTCAGAGGAGACAGGAGGGGTACACCTAGAGGTCTGATATCAGCTCTTCAGGCTCGTAGGTTGCTCAGGAGGGGATGTCAGGGGTATTTGGCTCATGTGAGAGAGCTTAGCAGTCAGGTTAGAGAGCCCGCCTCGGTGCCAGTGGTTAGAGAGTTCTTAGATGTGTTCCCAGACGAACTGCCAGGTTTACCACCTGCTAGGGAGATAGAGTTCGAGATAGAATTGATGCCTAGATCCCGACCGATCTCTATCCCTCCCTACAGGATGGCGCCAGCAGAATTGAAAGAATTGAAGGAGCAGTTGCAGGAGCTGGTAGACAAGGGCTTCATCCGACCGAGTACCTCACCCTGGGGTGCTCCAGTTTTGTTTGTAAGAAAGAAGGATGGATCCCTTAGACTTTGTATCGACTACAGGCAGTTGAACAAAGTCACTACCAAGAACAAGTACCCATTGCCAAGGATCGACGATCTATTCGACCAGCTAGCAGGAGCGAGTTGTTTCTCCAAAATAGATCTGAGATCTGGGTATCATCAGCTGAGGATCAGAGAAGAAGACGTGCCAAAGACAGCTTTCAGGACCAGATATGGGCATTTTGAGTTCCTTGTGATGCCGTTCGGGTTAACCAACGCCCCTGCAGCATTCATGGACCTCATGAACAGAGTGTTTAGCCATTACCTGGATCACTTTGTTATCGTCTTCATAGATGATATCTTAGTGTATTCCAGGAATGCAGAGGAGCATGCCCATCATCTGAGGATGGTTCTACAGACCTTGAAGGAACATGGCTTGTATGCCAAGTTCTCCAAGTGTGAGTTCTGGCTGATGAGCATTTCATTCTTGGGGCATGTGGTGTCAGAAAATGGTATAGAGGTAGACCCCAAGAAGGTAGAAGCTGTGGCTAACTGGCCTAGACCCACTTCAGTGTCAGAGATCAGGAGTTTCTTGGGTTTAGCAGGTTACTACAGGAGGTTCGTTCAGGACTTCTCAAAAATTGCAGCTCCTCTGACCAGACTGACCAGGAAGAATAAGAAGTTTGTGTGGACCGACCAGTGCGAAGAGAGTTTTGAAGAGCTTAAGAAGAGGTTGACTTCAGCGCCAGTGTTAACTCTGCCATCTAGTGATGCAGACTTTACAGTCTTTTGTGATGGGTCCCGTGTGGGACTGGGTTGTGTACTAATGCAGAATGAAAGGGTAATTGCTTATGCTTCTAGACAGCTAAAGAAGCATGAGTTGAATTACCCCACACATGACCTTGAGATGGCAGCAATAATCTTTGCACTCAAGATGTGGAGGCACTACCTCTATGGGGTAAAATGTGAGATCTTCACAGATCATAAAAGCCTACAGTACATCCTGAGTCAAAGAGATTTGAACTTGAGACAGAGAAGGTGGGTAGAGCTGCTGAGTGACTATGATTGTAAGATTCAGTACCATCTGGGTAAGGCGAATGTTGTGGCAGACGCCCTAAGCCGGAAATCACTAGGCAGTCTATCCCACGTCACGGCTGAGAGGAGACCAGTGGTGAAAGAGTTTTACAAGCTCATTGATGAAGGTCTACAGTTGGAGTTGTCTGGTACAGGTGCTTTAGTTGCTCAGATGAAAGTGACGCCCGTATTTCTGGACCAGGTGGCTCAGAAATAGCATGAGGACCCAGAGTTAGTGAAGATTGCCAGGACTGTAACAGCCCGGACGTGATCCCCGGCACTGTTACCGTTCACACCCAGGGCTATCCCTCGCCTGGCCTCTTGCCACCTCGGGCTTTCCACTGGCGTATGAACAGCTCTTAACATCCCTTCACCCTCACGGGTTCCAGGCAGGATTTGTCCCCTTGGGTTCTCGTCAAACGCATCCTTCCCCAAGTGGATTTGGCCTAAATTTCCCTTTGGAAATTAGGTCGCCTCCCCCACTGCTCGAACCCTTGACCTCCCACTTTAAGGGAATAGTCTGGTGAGAGTGAGTACCAATTGTTCCAATTGGTACTCACTCTCACCAGACTATTCCCTTAAAGTGGGAGGTCAAGGGGAAGGATGCGTTTGACGAGAACCCAAGGGGACAAATCCTGCCTGGAACCCGTGAGGGTGAAGGGATGTTAAGAGCTGTTCATACGCCAGTGGAAAGCCCGAGGTGGCAAGAGGCCAGGCGAGGGATAGCCCTGGGTGTGAATGGTAACAGTGCCGGGGATCACGTCCGGGCTGTTACAAGGACTGTTCAGTCAGGCAAAGACAGCGAGTTCAGATTTGACAGCAAGGGGATCCTCCGCTATGGGAGTCGACTTTGTGTACCAGATGACATAGGGCTAAAAGGAGACATTATGAGAGAGGCTCATAATGCAAGATACAGCATTCACCCCGGAGCCACCAAGATGTATCAAGATCTGAAAAAGGTTTATTGGTGGCCAGCTATGAAGAGAGAAGTGGCACAGTTTGTGTCAGTCTGCGAAGTTTGTCAGAGGGTGATGCTGGAACATCAGAAGCCGGCTGGAATGCTTAACCCGCTACCTATTCCAGAGTGGAAATGGGAAAATATAGCTATGGACTTCGTAGTGGGGTTACCGGCGACGTCCAACAGATTGGACTCCATATGGGTGATTGTGGACAGACTCACCAAATCTGCTCACTTTATTCCTGTCAGGAGTGGCTATTCTGTGGACAAGTTGGCACAGGTATATGTTGATGAGATAGTCAGACTTCATGGGGTTCCTGTTTCTATAGTGTCAGATAGAGGACCCCAGTTCACCTCCAGGTTTTGGCGGAGTCTGCAGGATGCCATAGGTACCAGATTGGACTTTAGCACTGCTTTCCATCCACAAACGGACGGACAGTCAGAGAGGACCATCCAAACAATAGAGGATATGCTCAGAATGTGTGTGCTGGACTTTGGCGGTTCTTGGAGGCAGCATCTACCTTTGGTGGAGTTTGCCTACAATAACAGTTATCATGCTAGCATCGGGATGGCTCCATATGAAGCTTTGTATGGGAGGAAGTGTAGATCACCTGTTTGCTGGGAAGAAGTTGGAGAAAAGGCCTTGGCAGGGCCTGAACTAGTAGAGATCACCAGCAGGGCGGTACCCTTAATCAGAGAGAGAATCAAGACTGCTGCAAGCAGACAGAAGAGTTATACAGACGTCCACAGAAAGCAAGTAGAGTTTCAGGAGGGGGATCTGGTATTGCTCAAGGTGTCTCCAATGAAAGGAGTGGTTCGGTTTGGAAAGAAAGGTAAGCTGGCTCCGCGGTACATCGGACCCTTTGAAATTTTGCAAAGGATTGGGAATGTATCGTACAAGCTGGATTTACCTGCTTCAATGGAGAGAATCCATCCGGTTTTCCATGTTTCTATGTTGAGAAAGTTCGTGTCAGATCCGAGCAAGGTTCTTAGTGAGCCTGATGTGGAGATCCAAGAGGATCTCACCTATGTGGAACAGCCAGTACGGATCCTAGACACCCAGATCAGAAAGCTAAGGAACAAGGAAATCCCGATGGTGAAGGTCCTTTGGAACCACCACAATCAGGAAGAGTGCACTTGGGAGACACGGGAGTCCATGCTCCGGCAATATCCTCATCTCTTTTAAGGTTAGTCTCTATGTGTTTTATGTGTAGGTTATGTTGTTTGCCTTGCATGTGCTAGTTGAGGAACATTCGGGGACGAATGTTCTTAAGGGGGGGAGAATGTAATACCCGGCTAGACTCCGGTATCGGGATTCCTACCGTCTGGTGGAATCTTGGATGTCGGAGGCCTCTAGAAGGGTAAGAACCATGTTTTTATAAAATGTTTTAATGTGTTTTATAGTTTTAGGCATGAAAGAAAATGAGTTTTTACATGAAAATAGCATTGGAGGAAACCTCAGGTTCGGCCGCCGAACATGTATGCACTTCGGGAGTGCTTTAGGCCCCAAAGGCATAAGTGAGGGAAGTCCAGGTTCGGCCGCCGAACCTCAAGTTCGGCCGCCGAACATGGCATGCATGCGGAGGCACATTCGGCCTCCGAACGTGGCCTGGCCAGCCACTATAAAAGGGTCCCTTAGCCGAAAACGGGCGAGCTTTTCCCCATTTTCGGCCAAGGTGAGCTCTCCGCTGTTCCTCACCAATCTTTGGTGTTCTTCCTCTAAATCTTTCAAGATTTTCATTTGTTTTAACCTTGTTTTGAAGATTTGAGCTTTTGAGCAAATTTTTGGAGCTTGGAGGTTCAAGAACCCAATCTCTCCCACCTCCGAGTTTTTGGTCGTCTCTCTCTCGATCTTCAAGAGGTAAGAGCCGATCTTAAGCTCATTGCATGTTTTAAGTAAGTTTTAAGTAGATCTATGGGTTAGAATGCATGTTTAGGTTATGGTTATGTCTATGGGTATAAATGTATGTTCATGATCAATGTGGATGCTTGATGTGTTGTAGATGGGGTTTATGATGGTTTGAGGCCCCTAGGAACATGTATGCTTGTGTATGTGTGTTGTAGAATAGGTTTGATGCATGTTTGGAAGGTTTGGAGGCGAAATGTACAAAGGGAGCCAAGTTTCTGCCTTTTGGCAGAAACCAGGTTCGGCAGTCGAAAGACTTTCGGCCGCCGAACATGGCTGGGGAGGCAAGCCTTTCGGCTGCCGAAGCCTGCCCCTGAAAGGAGACTTTCGTCTCTGTCTGGGAGTTTCGGCCGCCGAAAGTGCCGCCGAACATGCATGAGTTTCGTCTCTGTCTGGGAGTTTCAGCCGCCGAAGGTGCCGCCGAACTTGCTTGACTTTCGGCTCTGGAGGGACTTTCGGCCGCCGAACCTGCCGCCGAAAGTGCCCTGTCCAGGCCTCTTTTGCATGTTTTTCTATGTTTGTTTCATGATATTTTAGGGGGTTTTTAGGGAGTAGTTTATAGTTATGATCAGGTGTGTTTGGTCCCTCATTTGAGTCCACTTGTGTAGGTTCGGACCCGAGGAACCGAGGACCCCAGCTGTGAGTCCAGCTGCTTCGGTGTTGTCAGAGTCAGCCAGAGGTGAGTGGAACAAAACTTAAACCTTTTAAATTGAGAAATTAAATGTTTTATCATGTTTCATGCATCATGATTATGCAATAGGATGATTGCATTAGTTTCACGAATATGCCGCTGTAATACCCGGCTAGACTCCGGTATCGGAATTCCTACCGTCCGGTGGAATCTCAGATGTCGGAAGCCTCTAGTAGGGTAGAAACATGTTTTCATAAAATGTTTTAAGGTATTTCATGATTTTAAGTATAAAAATTAAATGAGTTTTGCATGAGAAGTCTTTGGAGGAAAACCCAGGTTCGGCAGCCGAAAGTCAAGTTCGGTCGCCGAACATGCATGCGTTTTGGAGGCACGTTAGGCCCCCGAAAGCATGAGTTAGGGAAGTCCAGGTTCGGCCGCCGAAAGTCAAGTTCGGCCGCCGAACATTGCATGGATGCGGAGGCACATTCGGCCCCCGAACGTGGCCTGGCCAGCCACCTATAAAAGGGGCACTTAGCCGAAATGGGCGAGCTTTCTCCCATTTTCGGCCACAGCAAGCTTCCGACCTTCCCTTTGCAAATCTTGTGTTCTTCCTCCAAATCTCTTCCATTTTCCTTGAGTTTTAAACTCACATTGCAAGTTTTGAGCATTTAAACCAAGTTTTGGAGCTTTGGGAACTCAGGAGCTCATTTTCGTGGATCTCCAAGTTTAGGTCGTCTCCCTCTCGATCTTCAAGAGGTAAGAACCGATCTTAAGCTCCTTATATGTTTTAAGTAAGTTTTAAGTTGTTTTTATGGGTAGAGATGCATGTTTAGGCTTGTTGATGAGTTTATGGGTTTTGATGTTTTGATGAACAATGTATGTTGTTTGTGTGTGTTGAAGTGTTGTAGTTGGGGTATTTGATAGTTTGAGACCCCTAGGTGTGATGTATGGTGTTTATGCATGTTTTAGAACAAGTTTATGCATGATTGGTGAGTTGAAGGCAAAAATGCTTAAGGGAGCCAAGTTTCTGCCCTTTGGCAGAAACCAGGTTCGGCAGCCGAAGGGAGTTTCGGCTGCCGAACATGGCTCGAGAGGCAGCTTTAGGCTGCCGAAGCTTGCCCCCGAAAGTTGGAGTTTCGGCTCTGTCCGAGACTTTCGGCCGCCGAAGGTGCCGCCGAACCTGCCTGACTTTCGGCTCTGGAGGGACTTCCGGCCGCCGAAGGTGCCGCCGAAAGTGCCCTGTCCAGCCTTTTCTTGCATGCTTCCTAGGAGTGTTTTGAGGTGTTTTTAGGAGGTTTTTGGGGGTATGTTTAGAGTTATGTTCTTGTTGTTTGGTGCCTCATTTGAGTCCACCTGTGTAGGTTCGGACCCGAGGAACCGAGACCCCCGGTTGTGAGATAGTCGTTCAGAGTTCGTTGTTAAAGCTTCAGTCACCAGGTGAGTGGAACAACCCCTTAAGTTTTAAAGTAAAGTAAATGAATAAATGAATGAATCATAAAGCATTTCCCATGCATCATTATGCCATGCAATATTTCAGGATGTTTGCATTAGAATTCACGAATATGCTGCATTGCATAAATTGATGTTGATGTGGATGGTTGTTGGGTGATCCATAGTCCTCTGATGTTATGTTATGATGATATGTTATGGAAGACCAGCGAGGCCCATTCTACGCCCCTGGCACTATGTAAGAGAAAGACCAGCGAGGCCCATTCTACGCCCCTGGCACTTTAGAATGTTATGTTATGTAAGAGAAAGACCAGTGAGGCCCATTCTACGCCCCTGGCATTTGGAGATGTTGAGGACTAATGGTGACAATACCATCCTTTATGTGATTAGCTGTGATGTGTTGCATTTCATGAAAGCATGAATAAGAAAAAGAAAGAAAAAGTTAAATAATATGATAAAATAAAATAATAATAATAATGATAATAATAATAAAATGAATAATAATATACCTAAAAATGGAGGAATTAAAGCAAATGTTTTTAGTTTCTGCTCATTGGGCTTTATAGCTCACCCCCTCTCCCCTAACCCCAGTCTTGCAGGTACAGAGTAGATAGAGAAGTCAGCAGAGTAAGAGAAGTTTATGAAATAGCTTAGCTGTGGACATGGTTTGTTGGTAATGTAAAAGTATGAGATGTAATGTAATGTAAGTTTAATAATGTGCTTGACTAGAGTCTGTTGTATTCCCTGTACACATGGTCTTGTATGAGATATAATGTTTTTATGATGCCTATGTAATCCAAGCCTATGTTATGTTATGTTACCCCATTGGAGTATTTGATGAGGACTCCAATGAGAGGTTTATGTTATGTTTGTGCATGCACAGGCTAGGCTTGGCAAAGAAATGTTTGAATGAAAGAAAAGTCTTAATTTTTTTTATGTATGTTGATGACCATGTATGGGATTAAACAGGTTCACAGGATGTATGTTTGGCTTGCTACGGGTTCTGGCGGCCTTAAGCCGACCTGAATCCTAGCGCCGGTAGCGGTCCAGTTTCCGGGTCGTTACAGAGTGGTATCAGAGCCCTAGGTTCATATGGTCGGACCTAGAGTGTCGGGCTCATAGATGTGATAGAAAGTCAAGCACAATATGAAATCATGTCCACTAGGATAGGATGTAGAGTCCTGTCTAGAATGAAAGTATGATATGCCATGAGATATGCTATGTATATGATGTGGGTTCATGTGTTTCCACATGAACCATTGGATGCTAATGTTTTGTTATCTGTGCTGTTTTTCAGTAAACAGAATGCGAGGAACTCGTCGATCAGCTAGATTGACTAGAGTACCATCGGAGGATGAGGGCACGAGCGCCCGTCCTCCAGCATTGCCAAGGGCAATGTCAAGTAGGTCCAACAGGGACAGAGCCGTGGGAGACCCTAGAAGATCTCTGGATCTGGGTAGAAACAGATCAGTAAGAGGAACGGTTCAAGGAGACAGGTCAGTGGATGTGGGAGAAGAGATGGATGTGGACCAGAGGAGGGATGGTAGTCTTGGTGTGAGCATGCCAGAAGAGGGCATGGGTGAGTCTCAGGGAGGCACTCAGGCCTCGGGGTTTGTTCCACCACCCCAGTACCCACCTTTTTCACCATACCCCGGGTATTCGATGGGAGGTACATCGGATTACCCTAGTTTTAATCCTTACCCTTCTCACATGCCATACCCACCTTTCTACCCACAGTATCCACAGTACCCTATGTACCCACCTCCATCCTTCCATCCAGGCACAGCAAACCCTATCCCAGGGGATGCCGCACCTCCACCACCAGCGGAAACCGCAGTTACAGAAACCCAAAGACCTCAACCTACCTCATCTGGAGGGAGCAAGGCCAAGATGACCGACTATATGAAGTTGGGTGCTCCCCAGTTTGATACCGGTGATGATCCGTTTGTGTACCTGGAGAAGGTCAAAACAATTACAGATGAGATAGGGGCTGATGACAGTAGAGCCATTCAGATGGCTGGTTTCACTCTGAAATGCAAGAAGGCACGAGAGTGGTTCAAGAACTATGTGAAATCAAGGGTGGACAGTCTGTCATGGGAGGAGTTTGCGAATGAGTTCGCAGGATGGGCTTTCCCTGACAGTTCCAGGGAGCTGAAGGTGATTGAGTTTGAACAGCTGAAGCAGACAGATGAGATGGGTGTCGATGAGTACACCGATAGATTCTTAGAGTTGTTGCCGTTTGCTGGGCAACATCTGGACACAGATCCGAAGAAGTCAAGGAGGTATATCATGAGGCTCAATTCCAGGTATTCCTCTTTGATTCAGTCAGCTGATAGAGAAAGTTTCCATGCCATTATAGACATGGCCAGGAGAATGGAGGCTAGCGCCGTAATAGAGGGAAAAGTCAAGCAGTCAGTGGCACAGCCTTCTGGTTCTAAGACCCCAGGTGGGGGAAGGATAGACCCTTCATCCTTGAGTTCAGCTAGTAAGAAGTGGGGCAGTACCACTAAGAAACCAAAGAAGAATAAGTTCTGGAGCAAGATCAAATCAGGTCTGGGATTAGGAGGTGGCTCAAGCTCTGGTGCTGATAATGCAGTGTGTGCAAGGTGTGGTAAGCTACACAGGGGGGTATGCCGGTTTGGGACGACAGCCTGCTACAGGTGTGGGCAAGAGGGACACATGTCTTGGGAATGTCCGAGAGCAGTTCCTACGGCACAGCCCCAGCAGACAACTTCGAGTAGCGTAGCACAGCCAGCAGCTTCAGCCGCAACACAGGCTAGTGGCAGAGGCCGAGGGAGAGGGTCAGCCTCTTCTTCATCAGTTTACAGAGGGGAAGGTCCGTCAGCTCCAGCACGGATCTTCACAATGACGCAGCAGGAGGCAAACGCATCCAACACCGTGGTGTCAGGTAATATCATCATTGGTTGTTCAGATGTTTATGCCTTAATGGACCCGGGTGCATCCCATTCTTTTGTTTCTCCGAGAGCGGTCGAGAGGTTGGGTTTGATGGTCTCTGGGTTAGAGTGTCCCCTATGGGTCAGCGGACCCAAATGTGACCCGTCAGTGGCAGAGTCAGTCTGCCAGTACAGTCCAGTTTTCATAGAGGGAAGATGCCTATCCGCCGACCTAGTGGTTCTAGACTTGACAGATTTTGACGTCATTCTAGGGATGGATTGGCTATCTACCCATGGTGCTACCTTGGATTGCAGAGACAAGGTAGTTAAGTTCAGATGTCAGGATGGGTCAGAGGTTGTCTTTAGAGGAGACAGGGGGAGTACACCTAGAGGTTTGATATCAGCCCTACAGGCTCGTAGGCTGCTCAGGAGGGGTTGTCAGGGTTATCTAGCTCATGTGAGAGAGCTAGACAGAGATGTCAGAGAGCCCGCCTCGGTGCCTGTGGTTAGAGAGTTCTTAGATGTTTTCCCAGACGAGCTGCCAGGTTTACCGCCTCCTAGGGAGATAGAGTTCGAAATAGAATTGATGCCAGAAACCAGACCGATCTCTATCCCTCCCTACAGGATGGCGCCAGCAGAGCTGAAAGAGCTTAAAGAACAGTTGCAAGAGCTGGTAGACAAGGGTTTCATCCGACCGAGTGCCTCACCTTGGGGTGCTCCAGTGTTGTTCGTGAAAAAGAAGGATGGATCCCTCAGACTTTGTATCGACTATAGACAGTTGAACAAGGTTACTACCAAGAACAAGTACCCGTTGCCTAGGATCGATGATCTATTCGACCAGCTAGCAGGAGCAGGTTGTTTCTCCAAAATAGATCTGAGATCTGGGTATCATCAGTTGAGGATCAGAGATGAAGATGTGCCAAAGACAGCATTCAGGACCAGATATGGGCATTTTGAGTTCCTAGTGATGCCGTTCGGGTTAACAAACGCCCCTGCAGCATTCATGGATCTCATGAACAGAGTATTTAGCCAATACCTGGATCACTTCGTTATTGTCTTCATAGATGATATCTTAGTGTATTCCAGGAATGCAGAAGAGCATGCCCATCATCTGCGGTTGGTCTTGCAGACTTTGAGGGAACATGGCTTGTATGCCAAGTTCTCTAAATGTGAATTCTGGCTGAGGAGCATTTCGTTCTTGGGGCATGTAGTGTCAGAGAATGGTATTGAGGTGGACCCCAAGAAGACAGAAACTGTGGCTAACTGGCCTAGACCCACTTCAGTGACAGAGATTAGAAGTTTCTTGGGTTTGGCAGGTTACTACAGGAGGTTCGTTCAGGACTTCTCAAAGATAGCAGCTCCTCTGACCAGGTTAACTAGGAAGAATCAGAAGTTTCTGTGGACCGACCAGTGCGAAGAGAGTTTTGAAGAGCTTAAGAAGAGGTTGACTTCAGCACCAGTTTTAGCTCTGCCATCTAGTGATGAGGACTTTACAGTCTTTTGTGATGCGTCCCGTGTGGGACTGGGTTGTGTACTGATGCAGAATGAGAGGGTGATTGCTTATGCTTCTAGGCAGCTGAAGAAGCATGAGTTGAATTACCCCACACACGACCTGGAGATGGCAGCAGTAATCTTTGCACTCAAGATGTGGAGGCACTACCTCTATGGGGTAAAATGTGAGATCTTTACAGATCATAAGAGCCTGCAGTACATCCTGAGTCAAAGAGATTTGAATTTGAGACAGAGAAGATGGGTAGAACTGCTCAGTGACTACGATTGCAAAATCCAGTATCATCCGGGTAAGGCTAATGTTGTAGCTGATGCCTTAAGCCGGAAATCACTCGGCAGTCTATCCCACATCACAGCAGAACGAAGACCAGTAGTAAAGGAGTTCTACAAGCTCATCGAAGAAGGGCTACAGTTAGAGTTGTCGGGTACAGGTGCCTTGTTGGCTCAGATGAAAGTGACACCCGTGTTCCTTGAGCAAGTCGCTCAGAAACAGCATGAGGACCCCGAGTTAGTGAAGATTGCCAGGACTGTTCAGTCAGACAAGAATGATGAGTTCAGATTTGACAACAAGGGGATCCTCCGCTATGGGAGTCGACTATGTGTACCAGATGACATAGGGCTAAAAGGAGACATTATGAGAGAGGCTCATAATGCAAGATACAACATTCACCCCGGAGCCACCAAGATGTATCAAGATTTGAAGAAAGTTTATTGGTGGCCAGCGATGAAGAAAGAAGTGGCACAATTCGTGTCAGCCTGCGAAGTGTGTCAGAGGGTGAAGCTGGAACATCAGAAGCCAGCTGGAATGCTTAACCCGCTACCGATTCCAGAATGGAAATGGGAAAACATAGCTATGGACTTCGTAGTAGGGTTACCGGCAACGTCAAACAGAGTGGACTCCATATGGGTGATTGTGGACAGACTCACCAAATCTGCTCACTTCATCCCTGTCAGGAGTGGCTACTCTGTGGACAAGTTGGCGCAGGTGTATGTGGATGAGATTGTCAGGCTGCATGGGGTTCCTGTTTCGATAGTGTCAGATAGAGGGCCCCAGTTCACCTCCAGGTTTTGGCGGAGTCTGCAGAATGCCATGGGTACTAGGTTGGATTTCAGTACTGCCTTCCACCCCCAGACTGATGGACAGTCAGAAAGGACCATCCAGACTATAGAGGATATGCTCAGGATGTGTGTGCTGGACTTTGACGGTTCTTGGAGGCAGCATCTACCTTTGGTGGAGTTTGCCTACAACAACAGCCATCATGCTAGCATCGGGATGGCTCCATATGAAGCTTTGTACGGAAGGAAGTGCAGATCACCTGTTTGCTGGGAGGAAGTTGGAGAGAAGGCCTTGGCAGGGCCTGAGCTAGTAGAGATTACCAGCAGGGTGGTACCCATAATCAGAGAGAGAATCAAGACTGCTGCAAGCAGACAGAAGAGTTATGCAGACATCCGCAGAAGGCAGTTAGAGTTTCAGGAGGGGGATCTGGTATTGCTTAAGGTGTCTCCAATGAAAGGAGTGGTTAGGTTCGGGAAGAAAGGTAAGCTAGCCCCACGATACATCGGACCCTTTGAAATCTTGCAAAAGATTGGGAATGTGTCGTACAAGCTGGATTTACCTGCTTCTATGGAGAGAATCCATCCGGTTTTCCATGTTTCCATGTTGAGGAAGTTTGTGTCAGATCCGAGCAAGGTTCTTAATGAGCCTGATGTGGAGGTCCAAGAGGATCTCACCTATGTTGAACAGCCAGTGCGGATCATAGACACCCAGATCAGAAAGTTAAGAAACAAGGAAATCCCGATGGTGAAAGTCCTGTGGAACCACCACAACTTGGAAGAATGCACTTGGGAGACACGAGAGTCTATGCTCCAGCAGTACCCTCATCTCTTTTAAGGTTAGATCCCTATGTGTTTATGTGCCTTGTATGTGTGTTATATTCTTTGCCATGCTATGTGTGCTAGTGAGGAACATTCGGGGACGAATGTTCTTAAGGGGGGGAGAATGTAATACCCGGCTAGACTCCGGTATCGAAATTCCTACCGTCCGGTGGAATCTCAGATGTCGGAAGCCTCTAGTAGGGTAGAAACATGTTTTCATAAAATGTTTTAAGGTATTTCATGATTTTAAGTATAAAAATTAAATGAGTTTTGCATGAGAAGTCTTTGGAGGAAAACCCAGGTTCGGCCGCCGAAAGTCAAGTTCGGTCGCCGAACATGCATGCGTTTTGGAGGCACGTTAGGCCCCCGAAAGCATGAGTTAGGGAAGTCCAGGTTCGGCCGCCGAAAGTCAAGTTCGGCCGCCGAACATTGCATGGATGCGGAGGCACATTCGGCCCCCGAACGTGGCCTGGCCAGCCACCTATAAAAGGGGCACTTAGCCGAAATGGGCGAGCTTTCTCCCATTTTCGGCCACAGCAAGCTTCCGACCTTCCCTTTGCAAATCTTGTGTTCTTCCTCCAAATCTCTTCCATTTTCCTTGAGTTTTAAACTCACATTGCAAGTTTTGAGCATTTAAACCAAGTTTTGGAGCTTTGGGAACTCAGGAGCTCATTTTCGTGGATCTCCAAGTTTAGGTCATCTCGCTCTCGATCTTCAAGAGGTAAGAGCCGATCTTAAGCTCCTTATATGTTTTAAGTAAGTTTTAAGTTGTTTTTATGGGTAGAGATGCATGTTTAGGCTTGTTGATGAGTTTATGGGTTTTGATGTTTTGATGAACAATGTATGTTGTTTGTGTGTGTTGAAGTGTTGTAGTTGGGGTATTTGATAGTTTGAGACCCCTAGGTGTGATGTATAGTGTTTATGCATGTTTTAGAACAAGTTTATGCATGATTGGTGAGTTGAAGGCAAAAATGCTTAAGGGAGCCAAGTTTCTGCCCTTTGGCAGAAACCAGGTTCGGCAGCCGAAGGGAGTTTCGGCCGCCGAACATGGCTCAAGAGGCAGCTTTAGGCTGCCGAAGCTTGCCCCCGAAAGTTGGAGTTTCGGCTCTGTCCGAGACTTTCGGCCGCCGAAGGTGCCGCCGAACATGCATGAGTTTCGCCTCTGTCTGGGAGTTTCGGCCGCCGAAGGTGCCGCCGAACCTGCCTGACTTTCGGCTCTGGAGGGACTTCCGGCCGCCGAAGGTGCCGCCGAAAGTGCCCTGTCCAGCCTTTTCTTGCATGCTTCCTAGGAGTGTTTTGAGGTGTTTTTAGGAGGTTTTTGGGGGTATGTTTAGAGTTATGTTCTTGTTGTTTGGTGCCTCATTTGAGTCCACCTGTGTAGGTTCGGACCCGAGGAACCGAGACCCCCGGTTGTGAGATAGTCGTTCAGAGTTCGTTGTTAAAGCTTCAGTCACCAGGTGAGTGGAACAACCCCTTAAGTTTTAAAGTAAAGTAAATGAATAAATGAATGAATCATAAAGCATTTCCCATGCATCATTATGCCATGCAATATTTCAGGATGTTTGCATTAGAATTCACGAATATGCTGCATTGCATAAATTGATGTTGATGTGGATGGTTGTTGGGTGATCCATAGTCCTCTGATGTTATGTTATGATGATATGTTATGGAAGACCAGCGAGGCCCATTCTACGCCCCTGGCACTATGTAAGAGAAAGACCAGCGAGGCCCATTCTACGCCCCTGGCACTTTAGAATGTTATGTTATGTAAGAGAAAGACCAGTGAGGCCCATTCTACGCCCCTGGCATTTGGAGATGTTGAGGACTAATGGTGACAATACCATCCTTTATGTGATTAGCTGTGATGTGTTGCATTTCATGAAAGCATGAATAAGAAAAAGAAAGAAAAAGTTAAATAATATGATAAAATAAAATAATAATAATAATGATAATAATAATAAAATGAATAATAATATACCTAAAAATGGAGGAATTAAAGCAAATGTTTTTAGTTTCTGCTCATTGGGCTTTATAGCTCACCCCCTCTCCCCTAACCCCAGTCTTGCAGGTACAGAGTAGATAGAGAAGTCAGCAGAGTAAGAGAAGTTTATGAAATAGCTTAGCTGTGGACATGGTTTGTTGGTAATGTAAAAGTATGAGATGTAATGTAATGTAAGTTTAATAATGTGCTTGACTAGAGTCTGTTGTATTCCCTGTACACATGGTCTTGTATGAGATATAATGTTTTTATGATGCCTATGTAATCCAAGCCTATGTTATGTTATGTTACCCCATTGGAGTATTTGATGAGGACTCCAATGAGAGGTTTATGTTATGTTTGTGCATGCACAGGCTAGGCTTGGCAAAGAAATGTTTGAATGAAAGAAAAGTCTTAATTTTTTTTATGTATGTTGATGACCATGTATGGGATTAAACAGGTTCACAGGATGTATGTTTGGCTTGCTACGGGTTCTGGCGGCCTTAAGCCGACCTGAATCCTAGCGCCGGTAGCGGTCCGGTTTCCGGGTCGTTACAGCCGCATTGCACCGATTGTTGTTGAGGTGGGTGAATATTGGATGACCCAATTAGTCCATGACAGGAAGACCAGGACCCCATTCTACGGCCTGGCACGGTTATGGGACTCGAAGACCAGGAGCCCAGAGGAGGCCCTGGGACAATGGTAAGTAATGTATGTTATGACAGGAAGACCAGGACCCCATGCTACGGCCTGGCACAGAGTTAGCTTGGACTAATTGGTGACATGTTCACCCAACCCTTATGTGAATTGTCTGTGTTATGATGCATTTCATAGAGTATAGTGTTAATATGTTTTATAGTTCTGCTCACTGGGCTTTTAGCTCACCCCTCTCCCTTTACCCCCAGGCTTGCAGGTACAGTATAAAGCAGGAGTCCGGATAGAGTAAAGAAGTCTTATTTATGTAATAGCTAGCAATGGACATGATCAAATTGTAATGTAATGTTTAATCAATATAGATGATGTTTATGGATGTTAGAGGTGTGCTTGACCATAGATTGTTGTTATCCCTGTTATTACATGATTTTAGAGACTTTTATGATGCTTATGTAAACCAACTCAACAATATGTTATGCCACCCATTGGGGGCACTGATGAGGTCCCACAGAGGGATCAATGTTATGTTAATGTATATGTGCAGGTTGAGTTTGGTTGATGTATATGGAAAGAAAAGTTTTAAATTTTTATGTATGTTGTCGATCATGTATGGGATTATGAAGGTTTACAGGTTACATGTCAGGCTTGCTACGGGTCCCGGCGGCCTTAAGCCGATCTGGATCCTAGCGCCGGTAGCGGTCCGATTTTCGGGTCGTTACACCAGTCTAGGGCCAGGCCCATAAAAATAGCTCATTACTTAGAAATCCTCAAGTCACTCACGCGAACTGGGTCCAGTCCGCTCAGCCTCACAACCGGGCTTCATCTGGCTTTCTCCACCAGGCCGGCCTCGTCTTCACTGCAACTCGGGCCGATCCCATTTGGGCCCAGCTTTGTTCCTATCCTCCGGCCCAGCCCGGAACCCGAAGAAGGATTCATCCATCCGCCTCGTAGACCCACCTACACGCGCACAGAGAGAATCAGAGGCCGTTACGCATGGGGCAGAGATCTGATTCTCTCGTACATCCATATCAGCGTAGCAGGGACAGGTGGTCTAATGATACTCGTTCTGTTGGCACGTCACTAGCAGACAAAAGGAAACATATAAAAGGAGAAATACTCCTCTCTATGTTTAAGCTTTTTCTAAGTTTTACAGAGCCCATTGTAAAAACCCTATTTCTCTGGATCTCAGATCATCAATTGGCGCCGTCTGTGGGAAACGAAGGAGATCTTTTCATCACCGGAGTTCCACTCTTAACAAAACCCACTGAGATCCACGATGGCTAATCACAATGAAAGCAACCTTAACATCCCAAATGACCTAAGCTCTGCCCAAGAGGGGCAGCAGTTCTCCTTTTCTAGCCCTACAACACTAAACAACCAAATACCCATTCCTCTCAATCCCTCACCAAGCTTGGCAGGGAATGCTCCCACCGCTACCTTATCCAATCAGGACCTTCAAACCATGGCCCTCCAACTACAGAACACCGCCCACTGGTTAGGGCAGATAATGCAACAAAGGGACCTCAGCACCCCGATGAATACACTCCCAGTGGTAGAAGAACCCCAAACCAATTAGCCCCAACCTATCCCCGACTGCCTTCAAACCAGCAGCCGCGGTACCGGGGAAAGGGAGAGAAGAGCCGGAGAAGAGGAAGAACCGAAGGCCCGAATCCATGGAAGGAGGGTAAGGGAGATGATAGAAAATTATGAGGCTGACAACTATTCCACCGGGACAACCAGGTGGACCAGAAGTGAAGCAGAGGAGGAGGAATACCGCCTGGAGAAGAAGCCCAGGCCGGAAGATGAGGATGTGGACCAGAAGCTGCAGAAGTTGAGAGAGCAGCTCTTGGCCGAGCTGGGAAAGAAAGATCAAAGCCAAACCTTCCTGCCCACTTCTTCACCTTTCTCGAAGTGGGTGCAGCAGGAGACTGTCCCTAAGAAGTTTATGATGCCATCAATGGCGGCCTATGACAGAGCTGGTAACCCGAGGGAGCACGTCATGAACTACAAGACCTTCATGGAACTGCAAACTTTATCGGATGCCTTGATGTGCAAGGTATTCCCAACGACGCTCTCAGGGCCAGCGCGGGCGTGGTTCAACAGCCTGGAGACCGGAAGCATTGGAATTTTTGCAGATCTGGCCACTCGTTTCATCAGCCGGTTCATCACTGGGGTGCCAGCGGATAGGAAGACGAGCTATCTGGAAACAATAAGACAGAGAAGGGAGGAATCGCTTAGAGAGTATGTAGCTCGTTTCAATACGGAAGCCCTGCAGATTCCCGAGCTCGATGAGGGAAGGGCGGTGGAGGCCATGCAGAAGGGGACGACCTCTGCCGAGTTTTTCGGCTCATTAAGCAGGAAGCCTCCGACCTCACTGGCCGAGCTGATGAAGAGGGCTGAGAAGTATATAAGGCAGGATGACGCTCTGGTGACAAGCCGATTCGCCAAGGGAGTGGCAGGCAAGGAGAAAGCCCCGGAGGAAAGGAGGCCGGAGAAGCATGAAAAGAAACATGGCAAAAGGTCTGAGCCTTACAGATAGCCCTGGGAGCGAAGGGACCAAAGACCTCTTCCCCCTCGGGTCTCAGAGCAGAGGCTACTCCCCTCATGGGTTCCGGAGAAACCGATCCCACTTAATGCCTCTAGAGCCGAAGTGCTCGTAGCCGTCCAAGACAAAGAATTCTTACAATGGCCCAAGCCCCTGAAATCGGAAGCCGACCAGCGAAATCCTGACAAATACTGTCAGTTCCATCGTACTCATGGTCACGACACTAATAACTGTTTCCAGTTGATTGCAGAAATCGAGAGGTTGATAAAGAGAGGACACCTGAAGAACTTCGTAAAGAGACCGGAAGGACAGAGACCTCAACCCAATCCGACAGTCCAAACGCTGAGAAGAGCAGGAGCTAACACTGTGAATGATGGGTCCAGTGGAACCATTAATATGATCGTAGGAGGCACAGGAGGTCGGATGAGCCGAAGGGGGAAAAAGAGAAGCAGAGAGGGAGAAAACAGCAGTGCTGAGGTCATGCAGATCGTCGAACACTCTTCAGTGACCATCACTTTCTCCTCGGAGGACGCTCAGGGTGTTCAGATGCCTCATGACGACGCCCTTGTCATTGAAGCTGTCATTCACAACTACTGGGTAAAGAAGATCTTGGTGGATGACGGAAGCAAGGTGAACCTGTTACCTTATCGAGTCTTCCAGCAGATGGGAATTCCTGAAGAGCAACTGGTGCGGGATCAAGCCCCGATTAAAGGGATTGGAGGAACACCAGTGACAGTGGAAGGCATAGTAAAGCTAGCCCTTACTTTGGGAGAGGCTCCGAGGGCCCGCACCCATTATGCGGTGTTCCTGGTGGCTAAACTCCCCCTGAGTTACAACGCGATCCTGAGGAGACCTGTGCTATTCGACTTTGAGGCCGTCACCAGTATCAGATATCTGGCGATGAAGTTCCCAACAGAAGCAGGGGTGGGGATAGTTCGGGGAAGCCAGGAGGAAGCAAGAGCAGTATACCTGGCTACGGTGGCAGAGCCGAGCCTAACAGAGGAAGGGCTGGATTTAGAAGTCTTAGAGGTCAGGGACGAGAAAACAGAGGCCAGGACAGAGCCGGTGGGGGAACTGGAGACTTTTCCTTTGTCAGAGGTGGAAATAGATAAAGTCTTCAGTCTCAACGCCTGTAATACCCGGCTAGACTCCGGTATCGGAATTCCTACCGTCCGGTGGAATCTCGGATGTCGGAGACCTCTAGAAGGGTAAGGTCATGTTTTTATGAAATGTTTTTATGTTTTAAATGATTTTAAGTGTGAATTAAATGAGTTTTTACATGAAAATAGCTTTGGAGGAAAACCCAGGTTCGGCCGCCGAAAGTCAAGTTCGGCCGCCGAACATGCATGCGTTTTGGAGGCACGTTAGGCCCCCGAAAGCATGAGTGAGGGAAGTCAAGGTTCGGCCGCCGAACCTCATGTTCGGCCGCCGAACATTGCATGGATACGGAGGCACATTCGGCCCCCGAACGTGGCCTGGCCAGCCACATATAAAAGGGTCCCTTTGGTCCGCACGGGCGAGCTTTTTCTCTCCCATTGTCGGCCAAGGTGAGTCTCCGCCGCTCCTCCCTCAATCTTGAGTGTTTTCCCTAGATCTTTCATGGTTTTCACGAGTTTTAACTTCTATTTTGAAGATTTGTGAACAAAGAGCAAGTTTTGGGTGCTTGGAGGTTCAAGGAGCTCAATCTCTTCATCTCCAAGCTAGGATCGTCTTCCCTCTCATTTCTTCAAGAGGTAAGCTCGGATCCACCCTTATTATGTGTTCTAAATAAGTTTTATGCAAGATCTAAGGGTAGAAATGCATGCTAGGGTATATGTTGAGTTATGGGTATATATATTGATGTTTTGAGCAATGTGTGTTGTTTGAGTATGTTTGAAGTGTTGTAGATGGGGTATATGTTTGTTTGAGGCCCCTAGGAACTTGTATGCATGCTTTGGTTGAAAAATATGCATGTTTGGAAGGTTTGGAGGCGAAATGTGCTAAGGGAACCAAGTTTCTGCCCTTTGGCAGAAACCAGGTTCGGCAGCCGAAGGTACTTTCGGCCGCCGAACATGGCTGGGGAGGCAGGCCATTCGGCTGCCGAAGTTGCCCCCGAAAAGAGACTTTCGTCTCTGTCTGGGACTTTCGGCCGCCGAAGGTGCCGCCGAACCTGCCTGAGTTTCGTCTCTGTCCAGGACTTTCGGCCGCCGAAGGTGCCGCCGAAAGTGCCCTGTTCAGCCATTTCATGCATATTTTCTGTGATGTTTTCAGGATGTTTTAGGGGGTTTTTGGGGAGTAGTTTATAGTTATGTTCAGGTATTTTTGGTCCCTCATTTGAGTCCACCTGTGTAGGTTCGGACCCGAGGAACCGAGGACCCCAGCAGTGAGTTCAGCTGCGGTGTTGTCAGAGTCAGCCAGAGGTGAGTGGAACTAAACTCAATCTTTTAAATTAAATGTTTTATCATGTTTCATGCATCATGATTATGCAATAGGATGATTGCATTAGTTTCACGAATATGCCGCATTGCATCATTTATTGTTGATGTGGGTGAATGTTGGATGACCCAATTAGTCCATGACAGGAAGACCAGGACCCCATTCTACGGCCTGGCACGGAAATGAAAGACCAGGACCCCATTCTACGGCCTGGCACGATTGTGGACTCGAAGACCAGGAGCCCAGAGGAGGCCCTGGAATAATGGTAAGTAATGTATGTATGACAGGAAGACCAGGACCCCATGCTACGGCCTGGCACTATGTTAGCTTGGACTAATTGGTGACAAGTTCACCCAACCTTTATGTGAATTGGTTGTGTTATGATGCATTCCATTTGAGCATAGTGTTAATGTATTTTACTAGCTCTACTCACTGGGCTTTTAGCTCACCCCTCTCCCTTTACCCCCAGGCTTGCAGGTACAGTATAGTGCGGGAGTCCGGATAGAGTAAAGAAATTATGCCTTTGTAATAGCTAGCAATGGACATGATCAAATTGTAATGTAAAAGTACAGTATAGTTATGTAATGAGTTTTATGGATGATAGTGTGTGCTTGACCATAGAATGTTGTATCCCTTTTTACACATGATCTTAGAGATTTTTGATGATGTTTATGTAAACCAGCTCAACACAGGTTATGTTACCCCTTTGAGGGCACAGATGAGATCCCACAGGGGGATCAAAGTTATGTTCATGTTTATGCACAGGTTGAGTTTGGTTGATGAGTATGCAAAGGAAAGTTTTAATTTTTATGCTTATTGTTGATCATGTATGGGATTACACAGGTTCACAGGTTATATGTCAGGCTTGCTACGGGTCCCGGCGGCCTTAAGTCGACCCGGATCCTAGCGCCGGTAGCGGTCCGATTTTCGGGTCGTTACAGAATGGTATCAGAGCCCTAGGTTCATATGGTCGGACCTAGAGTGTCGGGCTCATAGAGGTCATAGAAGGTCAAGCACAATAGGAAAAGATCATGTCCACTAGGATAGGATGTGGAGTCCTGTCTTGTATGATGATGTGAAATGCCATGATAATATGCATGTGCATTAATGATATGCTATGATATGTGATGCGGGTTCATGTGTGCTCACATGAACCATATGATGCTAATGTTTGTGCTATGTGTACTGTTTTTCAGAAAACAGGATGAGAGGAACTCGTCGATCAGCAAGATTGACTGGAGTACCACCTGAGGATGAGGGCATGAGCGCCCGTCCTCCAGCATTGCCTAGGGCAATGTCTAGCAGGTCCAACAGGGACAGAGTAGCAAGAGACCCTAGAAGGTCTTTGGATCTGGGTAGAAGCAGATCAGTAAGAGGAACAGTGCAAGGAGGAGCGTCTGAGGATATGGAAGTAGATCAGAGGAGGGATGGCAGTCTCGGTGTGAGCATGCCGGAAGAAGGCATGGGAGAATCAGAAGGAGGCGCTCAGGCCTCGAGTTATGTACAGCCACCTCACTACCCACCCTATTCACACCATCCAGGGTATTCGATGGGAGGTACATCGGATTACCCTAGTTTCACCCCTTATCCCACACAGATGCCATACCCACCATACTACCCACCGTACTCTCAGTACCCAATGTATCCACCTCCACCCTATTATCCAAATCCAGCAAACCCTACCTCAGAAAATGTTGCACCATCTCCACCACCTGCAGAACCAGCAGCCCCAGTTGT
Organism: Manihot esculenta; assembly: GCF_001659605.2. Lineage (NCBI taxonomy): Eukaryota > Viridiplantae > Streptophyta > Magnoliopsida > Malpighiales > Euphorbiaceae > Manihot > Manihot esculenta. The sequence continues at coordinate 9,974,922 of NC_035171.2, forward strand.
TCAGCCACCTAGATCTAGCTCAGCCAGTGGGAGCAAGGTTAAGATGACAGACTATATGAAGCTGGGTGCTCCCCAGTTTGAAACCGGTAATGATCCGTTCGTGTACTTGGAGCGGGTCAAGGCAATTACAGACGAGATAGGGGCGGATGACAGTAGAGCCATTCAAATGGCCGGGTTCACGCTCAAGTGCAAGAAGGCACGGGAGTGGTTCAAGAATTATGTGAACCCGAAAGTGGACAACATGACTTGGGAAGAGTTTGCAAACGAGTTTGCAGGATGGGCTTTTCCTGATAGTTCAAGGGAATTGAAGATGATAGAATTCGAGCAGTTGAGGCAAACTGATGACATGAGTGTAGACGAATATACCGACAGGTTTATGGAGTTGCTGCCATTTGCAGGGCAAGACCTTAGCACAGACCAGAAGAAGTCGAGGAGGTATATCATGAAGCTCCATCCCAGGTATTCCTCCTTGGTTCAGTCAGCAGATAGAGAGAGTTTTCACGCCATAGTAGACATGGCTAGGAGAATGGAGGCTAGTGCCATCGTTCAGGGGACAGTTAAGCAGACAGTGGCACAAGCTTCTGGTTCAAAAACTCCGGGAGGGGGAAGGTTAGATCCCTCTACCCTTAGTGCAGCAACTTCAGGCAGCAAGAGATGGGGTAAACCCAAGGGTAAGAAGAATAAGTTCTGGAGTAAAGTCAAGTCCAGTCTGGGATTTGGGAGTGGCTCAAGCTCTGGTGCAGATAATGCAGTTTGTGCGAGGTGTGGTAAGCCACACAGGGGAGTATGTCGGTTTGGGACGAACGCCTGTTTCAGATGTGGTCAGGAGGGGCATATGGCTCGAGATTGTCCAAGAGCGGCCCCGATGGCTCAGTCCCCGCAGACAGCTTCGGGCAGTGTAGCACAGCCAGCAGCTCCAGCCATGACTCAGGCCAGTGGCAGAGGCAGAGGGAGAGGAGCAGCCTCTTCTTCAGCGGGTTTCAGAGGTGAAGGTCCGTCAGCCCCAGCACGGATCTTCACAATGACACAGCAGGAGGCAGACGCATCCAACACCGTGGTGGCAGGTAATCTCGTCATTGGATGTTCGGATGTATATGCATTGATGGACCCTGGTGCATCTCATTCATTTATTGCTCCGAGAGCCGTCCAGAGGTTGGGGTTGATGATCTCTGAGTTAGAGTGTCCTCTCTGGGTCAGTGGACCCAAGTGTGATCCATCAGTGGCAGAGTCAGTCTGTCAGTGTAGTCCAGTTTTTGTTGAGGGGAGATGCATGTCCGCCGACCTAGTAGTTCTAGATTTGACAGACTTTGACGTCATTCTAGGGATGGACTGGTTATCTACCCATGGTGCTACCTTGGACTGCAGGGACAAGGTAGTCAGGTTCAGAGGTCAGGATGGATCAGAGGTCGTCTTCAGAGGAGACAGGAGGGGTACACCTAGAGGTATGATCTCAGCTCTTCAGGCTCGTAGGTTGCTTAGGAGGGGATGTCAGGGGTATTTGGCTCATGTGAGAGAGCTAAATAGTCAGGTCAGAGAGCCCGCCTCGGTGCCAGTGGTTAGAGAGTTCTTAGATGTGTTCCCAGACGAGCTGCCAGGTTTACCACCTGCTAGGGAGATAGAGTTCGAGATAGAATTGATGCCTGGAACTCGACCGATCTCTATCCCTCCCTACAGGATGGCGCCAGCAGAATTGAAAGAGTTGAAGGAGCAATTGCAGGAGCTGGTAGACAAGGGCTTCATCCGACCGAGTACCTCGCCCTGGGGTGCTCCAGTGCTGTTTGTGAGAAAGAAGGATGGATCTCTTAGACTTTGTATCGACTACAGGCAGTTGAACAAAGTCACTACCAAGAACAAGTACCCATTGCCAAGGATCGACGATCTATTCGACCAGCTAGCAGGAGCGGGTTGTTTTTCCAAAATAGATCTGAGATCGGGGTACCATCAGTTGAGGATCAGGGAAGAGGATGTACCAAAGATGTAATACCCGGCTAGACCCCGGTATCAGAATTCCTACGTTCCGGCGGATTTTCCGTTGGAAGTCGGGATTCGAGGATGTCGGAGCTTGCCCTAAGGGTATAAGAAAGGTTTTTAAGATGTTTTTAAGTGTTTGCATGTTTTGTGTTTGCATGTTTTGAGTTAAGAAAAATTGAGTTTTGAAATGAAAAGGCCAAGGGGACAAAAGCCAGGTTCGGCCGCCGAAGGTGAAGTTCGGCCGCCGAAAGTTGCATGGTTTCGCATGCACGTTAGGCCGCCGAAGGAAGGGTCGGTTGGCCACTAGAAAAGCCCCTTTTGCCCGAGATTTGAGTGTCAAACACTCTGTTTTTGGGTCAAAGGTAGGTTCAAGCTCTCCTTGGTGTGATTTCTCATGTTTTCCTCAAATCTTGCATGTTTTAACTTGATTTGAGCTTTGTTTTAGAGTTTTGAGCAAAAGGAAGCAAAGTTGAGGACTTGGAGATTTGAGTGAGTTTTCCCCCATCTCCAAGCTTGGATCATCAATCCTCTAGTTCTTCAAGAGGTAAGCATGGATCCTCACCTCCCCTTATGTTTAAAGCAAGTTTTAAGAGTTTTAGAGAGTATTATGGCATGTTTTGGGGGTATAAGCATGAGTTTGAGCATATGTTGCTCATAGGCGTTTTGTTGTGGTTTTTGGGGCTTGAACTAGTTTTTAGGCCTCTATATGCATGAGTTATGTTCTATGTTAGTTGAGAAGTGTTGGTATGCATGTTATGGGTGTTTGCTAGGAGTTTGGAGGCTGAGAGCATGAGTTGTGCTCGGATTCTACCTTTCTGGAGAATCCAGGTTCGGCCGCCGAAGCAAGGTTCGGCCGCCGAACCCCTTGTGGAGGCAGTTTCGGCTGCCAAACCTTGCCCCCGAAAGCTAGGCTTTTGGGTGAGAAAGAGACTTTCGGCCGCCGAAAGAGGAAGTTCGGCCGCCGAAAGTGCATGAGTTTCGTCTCTGGATGAGACTTTCGGCCGCCGAAGGTGCCGCCGAACATGCATGAGTTTCGTCTCTGGAGGGAGGTTTCGGCCGCCGAACCAGCCGCCGAAAGTGCCCAGTCCAGCCTTCTTTTGCCCATTTTTACATGCATGCCTATGATGTTTTAGAGGGGTTTTGGGGAGATAGTAAGAGTTATGTTTAAGTAAGGTTGGTCCTCATTTGAGTCCACCTGTGTAGGTACGGACCCGAGAGACCAAGGAGGCCCACAGAGTTAGAGTTACAGAGACTGCTCAGCAGTTGCCAGAGGTGAGTGGAACAGAACTTTATTCTAAAAATTAAGAATTGTTTTAGCATGATTCATGCATCATAATGCCATGTTTATGTAGGATGCTTTGCATTAGTATTCACTAAGTTGATGCATTGCATTATTACTTGTATATGTGGATTGGACCGAGGCGATCTCAATAGCCCATAAGTCTGTCATTATTGTATGTCCTGTGTGAGCTCCTTTGGGGCCGGGCATTTACCTTGGATGAGTCCTGTGAGAGCCCTTAGAGGGTCGGGCACCATGAGTAGTTAGTGAAAGACCTGTGTGAGCTCCTTTGGGGGCCGGGCACTGACAGAGGGAGTTTTGGGATCATGTCCAATCCGAGATGTGAAATGTTTGTGCAGTGATCGCATCATGTGATAGCATGTTTGAAATGTGATTTTTTTTATAGATTCCGCTCACTGGGCTTTAGCAGCTCATCCCTCTCCCTAACCCCATTTTACAGGGCCTCCGAGAAGAGAAAGAGAAAGAGATAGCAAGGGTAAAAAGCATATGTAATAGTATAGATGAGTGGACATGATTATTATGATAATGATGTACAGTATAGAGTTTATGTAATGTATAGAATTGATTGTAATAGCAAATTATGTATTGAGTTATAGAATTGTGCTTGGCCCTAGTGTATGTTTATCCCTTTGCACATGATCATTTTATGATTGAGATAATGTTGTTATGATACGCTAGGCTTGGTGCATGGTAGTCTTTCTATCTCTGTAGTTACTGTATGGTACCATAGCAGGTATCACTCTTCGAGTGCATACAGACAGAGCATGCATAGTCCAGGCTTAGTTGATGAGAAAAGTTGCAAGAAAAGAAAAGATATTCAAACAAAGAAAAAAATAAGAGAAGAGTAAGAAACAGTTTTAAGCTTAAGTTTGATCATGTATGGGATTTATCAGGTACTTAGAGTTGACAGTAGGCTTACTACGGGTCCCGGCGGCCTTAAGCCGATCTGGATCCTAGTGCCGGTGATGGTCCGGTAAGCGGGCTGTTACAGATTGGTATCAGAGCATAGGGCCTCTAGAGTACGGTGTGCTGAGCTCAGATGCTCAGGGATGAGAGATATCTCACATCGGAAAGAGGTGGTTTTAGAGGGCAAGCACAAGAGGAAGATCATGTCCACTAGGATAGGATGTTGAGTCCTGTCTTGATGTGTTATGCCATGATTTTATGCATGTGCATTTAATGAGATGCTAGGATATGTTATGTTATGAGTTGCAGGTTCATGTTGTTACATGGATCCTATGATGCTAAAGTTTATGTTATGTTTTCAGAAGTTAAGATGAGAGGAACCCGTCGATCAGCTAGATTGACTGGAGCTCCGCCCGAGAATGAGGGTATGGAAGGGCGTCCCCCTGCTTTGCCAAGAGCTATGTCCCAGAGGGCAGGCAGAGAAAGATCATCAAGGGACCCTAGAAGGTCTTTTGATGAAAGCAGGAGGGAGACAGAACAGAGAAGAAGATCGAGTGATACAAGGGAAGAGATGGATGTGGATCCAAGAAGGGATGGAGGGTTAGGTGTTGGCACTATGGAGGAGGATGTGGGATCATCACAGGGAGGCGGTCAGGCCTCGGGGTATGGTTATCCACCCCACTATCAGCCCTACCCACAGGGCCCAGGATATTCGATGGGAGGTACATCGGATTATCCTAGTTTTCACCCATATTCCACATATATGCCTTATCCACCGTATTACCCCCCATATCCACCATATCCCATGTATCCACCCTCGCCTTTTTACCCCAGTCCAGCATACTCTACACCAGAACGTTCTGCACCTCCCCCACCACCACCAGTGGTACAACCAGAAGCCCCAGTTATCCAAACACCTCAACCTGGCCCATCTGTGAGGAGCAAGGTAAAGATGACTGATTACCTAAAGTTAGATGCTCCTAAGTATCAATCAGGAGATGATCCGTTTGAGTACATTAAAGCAGTCAAGATGATAGCAGATGAGCTAGGGGCAGATGATACCAGAGCCATTCAGATGGCAGGGTTCACGTTAAAATGTAAGAAGGCGAAGGAATGGTTTGGCGTCTATGTGGACCCTAGGTTGGATAACATGTCTTGGGAGGAGTTTGCTAATGAGTTTGCCGGATGGGCATTTCCAGATAGTTCGAAAGAGCTAAAGATGATAGAGTTTGAGCAGCTCAAGCAGACAGAGGATATGAGTATTGATGAGTTTACTGACCGGTTTTTGGAGTTGCTGCGGTATGCAGGACAGGCCTATGATACGGAACAGAAAAAGGCCAGGAGGTATGCTATGAAACTGCATTCCAGGTATTCCTCTTTGATCCATGCAGCCGAGAGGGAGAGTTTCCACACCGTGGTGGATTTAGCACGGAGGATGGAGGCTAGTGCCATTATACAGGGTACAGTGAAACAACAGCCGGCACAGCCTTCTGGTTCTAAGACCCCAGGTAGGGGTAAGTCAGATCCCTCTTCACAGGGTGCAGCAACTTCCAGTGGTAAGAAGTGGAGTGGTTCCACGCAGAAGTCGAAGAAGAATAAGTTCTGGAATAAGATTAAAGCAGGTCTGGGATTAGGCAGTGGCATGAGTTCAGGTTCAGAGGTTCCAGTGTGTAATAGGTGCGGGAAAGCGCACAGAGGAGTTTGTCGCTTTGGGATTACAGGATGTTACAGGTGTGGCCAGGAGGGACACATGGCTCGTGAGTGCCCTCAGGCATCTTTCACGGCACCATCCCATCAGACAGCTCCAGCTAGCATGCCACAGCCACCAGTTTCAGGTATGACGCAGGGCAGAGGCAGAGGGAGAGGGTCAGCCTCTTCATCTGCGGGTCCCCGAGGTGGAGGTCCGTCAGCTCCGGCGCGGATTTTCACGATGACACAGCAGGAGGCAAACACTTCTAACACCGTGGTGTCAGGTAACCTTCTCATTGGGTGTTCTGAGGTGTATACTTTGTTAGACCCTGGTGCTTCGCATTCCTTTGTTGCTCCCAGAGCCATAGAGAGAGTGGGTTTGATGACGTCTGGGTTAGAGTGTCCCCTATGGGTCAGTGGCCCTAAGTGTGATCCATCGTTGGCAGAGACAGTCTGTCGACATAGTCCAGTGTTTATAGATGGTAGATGCCTTCCAGCTGACCTTGTGGTTCTAGAGTTGACAGATTTTGACGTCATTCTAGGGATGGATTGGCTATCTGCATATGGTGCTACCTTGGACTGCAGAGACAAGGTAGTTAAGTTCAGAGATGAGGATGGATCTGAGTTTGTCTTCAGAGGAGACAGGAGGGGCACGCCTAGAGGTCTGATATCAGCCCTACAGGCTCGTAGGTTGCTCAGGAGGGGATGTCAGGGGTATCTAGCTCATGTGAGAGAGCTAGACAGTCAGGTTAGGGACCCCAGTTCAGTGCCCGTAGTCAGAGAGTTCCCAGATGTGTTTTCAGATGAGCTTCCAGGACTACCACCTGATAGGGAAATAGAGTTCGAGATCGAGTTAGTGCCTGGTACCAGACCGATCTCTATTCCTCCCTACAGGATGGCACCAGCAGAGCTTAAGGAGTTGAAAGAGCAGCTACAGGAGTTGGTAGATAAGGGTTTCATCCGTCCAAGTACCTCACCCTGGGGTGCTCCAGTGTTGTTTGTCAAGAAAAAGGATGGATCCCTTAGACTTTGTATCGACTACAGGCAGTTGAACAAAGTCACTACCAAGAATAAGTATCCTCTACCCAGGATCGATGATCTATTCGACCAGCTAGCAGGAGCAGGTTGTTTTTCTAAGATAGATCTGAGATCGGGCTATCATCAGCTGAGAATCAGGGAAGAGGATGTACCTAAGACAGCTTTCAGGACCAGATATGGGCATTATGAGTTCTTAGTGATGCCGTTCGGGTTGACTAACGCCCCTGCAGCATTCATGGATCTCATGAACCGAGTTTTCAGAGAATACCTGGATCACTTTGTTATTGTCTTCATAGATGATATCTTGGTGTATTCCAGGAATGCAGAGGAGCATGCCCATCATCTGAGGATAGTCCTGCAGACCTTGAGAGAGCATGGTTTATATGCCAAGTTCTCCAAGTGTGAGTTCTGGCTAAGGAGCATTTCATTCTTGGGGCATGTAGTGTCAGATCAAGGTATAGCAGTGGACCCCAAGAAGATAGAAGCTGTAGCCAATTGGCCTAGACCCACCACAGTGACAGAGGTCAAGAGTTTCTTGGGTTTGGCAGGCTACTACAGGAGGTTCGTTCAGGACTTCTCTAAGATAGCGGCTCCTATGACCAGATTAACCAGAAAGAACCAGCGAGTCACATGGTCTGACCAATGTGAAGAGAGCTTTGAAGAGTTAAAGAGAAGATTAACTTCAGCACCGGTGTTAGCTCTGCCTACTAGTGATGAAGACTTCACAGTGTTCTGTGATGCGTCCCGAGTGGGATTGGGTTGTGTGTTAATGCAGAATGACAGAGTAATAGCTTATGCTTCTAGACAGCTGAAGAAGCACGAGCTGAACTATCCGACACACGATCTTGAGATGGCAGCTGTTATCTTTGCACTCAAGATGTGGAGGCATTACCTCTATGGGGTGAAATGTGAGATCTTTACCGATCATAAGAGCCTACAGCACATCCTGAGTTAGAGAGAGTTAAATTTGAGGCAGAGACGGTGGGTAGAATTGCTTAGTGATTATGATTGCAGGATCCAGTATCATCCGGGAAAGGCAAATGTTGTAGCCGATGCCTTGAGCCGGAAATCACTAGGCAGTTTATCTCACATTACAGCAGAGAGGAGGCCGGTGGTGAAGGACTTCTACAGATTAGTTGAGGAAGGGCTACAGTTAGAGTTAACTGGTACAGGTGCTTTGATTGCACAGATGAAAGTTACACCCGTGTTTCTGGAGCAGGTGGCTCAGAAACAACATGAGGATCCAGCGTTGATCAAGATTGCCAGGACTGTTCAGTCAGGCAAGAGCGAAGAGTTCAGATTCGACGACCAAGGGATTCTCCGATACGGGCATAGACTATGTGTACCAGACGACATCAGTTTGAAAGGAGACATTATGAGGGAAGCTCATAATGCGAGATATAGCATTCACCCTGGAGCCACCAAGATGTATCAAGATTTGAAGAGAGTGTATTGGTGGCCAGCAATGAAGAGAGAAGTGGCACAGTTTGTGTCAGCCTGCGAGATATGTCAAAGGGTGAAGCTAGAGCATCAGAAGCCGGCTGGACTGCTTAACCCACTGCCGATTCCAGAATGGAAATGGGAGAACATAGCCATGGATTTTGTAGTGGGGTTACCGGCGACGTCCAACAGACTAGACTCCATATGGGTGATAGTGGATAGACTGACGAAATCTGCTCACTTCATTCCTGTCAGGAGTGGCTACTCTGTGGACAAGCTAGCGCAGGTATATGTTGAGGAAGTTGTGAGGTTACATGGGGCTCCTGTTTCTATAGTGTCTGACAGAGGACCCCAGTTTACCTCCAGGTTTTGGCGAAGTCTGCAAGAGGCTATGGGCACGAGATTAGACTTCAGCACTGCTTTCCATCCACAGACTGACGGACAGTCAGAGAGGACCATCCAGACCATAGAAGATATGCTTCGAATGTGTGTGCTAGATTTTGGCGGATCTTGGAGGCAGCATCTACCCTTAGTGGAGTTTGCCTACAACAATAGTCATCATGCTAGCATAGGGATGGCCCCATATGAAGCTCTGTATGGGAGGAAGTGCAGGTCACCAGTTTGTTGGGAAGAGGTTGGAGAAAGGTCCCTAGCAGGGCCTGAGTTAGTAGAGATCACGAACAGGGTGGTGCCCATCATCAGAGAGAGGCTCAAGACTGCTGTTAGTCGGCAGAAGAGCTATGCAGACATTCGCAGAAAGCACATAGAGTTTGAGGAGGGGGATCTGGTCTTGTTGAAGGTGTCTCCAATGAAAGGGGTGGTTCGTTTTGGGAGGAAAGGTAAACTGGCTCCGCGGTACATTGGACCTTTTGAGATTTTGCAGAAGGTCGGAAATGTGTCGTATAAGCTTGATTTGCCTAGGTCTATGGAAAGAATCCATCCAGTCTTCCATGTTTCGATGCTAAGGAAGTTTGTGTCAGATCCGAGTAAGGTTCTCAGCGAACCAGATGTGGAGATCCTAGGTGATCTCACGTATGTAGAGCAGCCAGTACGGATCATTGACACCCAGATCAGAAAGCTAAGGAACAAGGAGATTCCGATGGTAAAAGTCCTCTGGAACCACCATAATATCGAAGAGTGCACCTGGGAGACAAGGGAGTCTATGCTCCGACAGTACCCCCATCTCTTTTGAGGTTAGTTTGAGTTTCTTTTGTTCTTTATGTACCTTATGTTATGTGTGGCGTATGTTTGAGTTAGAGAGGAACATTCGGGGACGAATGTTCTTAAGGGGGGGAGAATGTAATACCCGGCTAGACCCCGGTATCAGAATTCCTACGTTCCGGCGGATTTTCCGTTGGAAGTCGGGATTCGAGGATGTCGGAGCTTGCCCTAAGGGTATAAGAAAGGTTTTTAAGATGTTTTTAAGTGTTTGCATGTTTTGTGTTTGCATGTTTTGAGTTAAGAAAAATTGAGTTTTGAAATGAAAAGGCCAAGGGGACAAAAGCCAGGTTCGGCCGCCGAAGGTGAAGTTCGGCCGCCGAAAGTTGCATGGTTTCGCATGCACGTTAGGCCGCCGAAGGAAGGGTCGGTTGGCCACTAGAAAAGCCCCTTTTGCCCGAGATTTGAGTGTCAAACACTCTGTTTTTGGGTCAAAGGTAGGTTCAAGCTCTCCTTGGTGTGATTTCTCATGTTTTCCTCAAATCTTGCATGTTTTAACTTGATTTGAGCTTTGTTTTAGAGTTTTGAGCAAAAGGAAGCAAAGTTGAGGACTTGGAGATTTGAGTGAGTTTTCCCCCATCTCCAAGCTTGGATCATCAATCCTCTAGTTCTTCAAGAGGTAAGCATGGATCCTCACCTCCCCTTATGTTTAAAGCAAGTTTTAAGAGTTTTAGAGAGTATTATGGCATGTTTTGGGGGTATAAGCATGAGTTTGAGCATATGTTGCTCATAGGCGTTTTGTTGTGGTTTTTGGGGCTTGAACTAGTTTTTAGGCCTCTATATGCATGAGTTATGTTCTATGTTAGTTGAGAAGTGTTGGTATGCATGTTATGGGTGTTTGCTAGGAGTTTGGAGGCTGAGAGCATGAGTTGTGCTCGGATTCTACCTTTCTGGAGAATCCAGGTTCGGCCGCCGAAGCAAGGTTCGGCCGCCGAACCCCTTGTGGAGGCAGTTTCGGCTGCCAAACCTTGCCCCCGAAAGCTAGGCTTTTGGGTGAGAAAGAGACTTTCGGCCGCCGAAAGAGGAAGTTCGGCCGCCGAAAGTGCATGAGTTTCGTCTCTGGATGAGACTTTCGGCCGCCGAAGGTGCCGCCGAACATGCATGAGTTTCGTCTCTGGAGGGAGGTTTCGGCCGCCGAACCAGCCGCCGAAAGTGCCCAGTCCAGCCTTCTTTTGCCCATTTTTACATGCATGCCTATGATGTTTTAGAGGGGTTTTGGGGAGATAGTAAGAGTTATGTTTAAGTAAGGTTGGTCCTCATTTGAGTCCACCTGTGTAGGTACGGACCCGAGAGACCAAGGAGGCCCACAGAGTTAGAGTTACAGAGACTGCTCAGCAGTTGCCAGAGGTGAGTGGAACAGAACTTTATTCTAAAAATTAAGAATTGTTTTAGCATGATTCATGCATCATAATGCCATGTTTATGTAGGATGCTTTGCATTAGTATTCACTAAGTTGATGCATTGCATTATTACTTGTATATGTGGATTGGACCGAGGCGATCTCAATAGCCCATAAGTCTGTCATTATTGTATGTCCTGTGTGAGCTCCTTTGGGGCCGGGCATTTACCTTGGATGAGTCCTGTGAGAGCCCTTAGAGGGTCGGGCACCATGAGTAGTTAGTGAAAGACCTGTGTGAGCTCCTTTGGGGGCCGGGCACTGACAGAGGGAGTTTTGGGATCATGTCCAATCCGAGATGTGAAATGTTTGTGCAGTGATCGCATCATGTGATAGCATGTTTGAAATGTGATTTTTTTTATAGATTCCGCTCACTGGGCTTTAGCAGCTCATCCCTCTCCCTAACCCCATTTTACAGGGCCTCCGAGAAGAGAAAGAGAAAGAGATAGCAAGGGTAAAAAGCATATGTAATAGTATAGATGAGTGGACATGATTATTATGATAATGATGTACAGTATAGAGTTTATGTAATGTATAGAATTGATTGTAATAGCAAATTATGTATTGAGTTATAGAATTGTGCTTGGCCCTAGTGTATGTTTATCCCTTTGCACATGATCATTTTATGATTGAGATAATGTTGTTATGATACGCTAGGCTTGGTGCATGGTAGTCTTTCTATCTCTGTAGTTACTGTATGGTACCATAGCAGGTATCACTCTTCGAGTGCATACAGACAGAGCATGCATAGTCCAGGCTTAGTTGATGAGAAAAGTTGCAAGAAAAGAAAAGATATTCAAACAAAGAAAAAAATAAGAGAAGAGTAAGAAACAGTTTTAAGCTTAAGTTTGATCATGTATGGGATTTATCAGGTACTTAGAGTTGACAGTAGGCTTACTACGGGTCCCGGCGGCCTTAAGCCGATCTGGATCCTAGTGCCGGTGATGGTCCGGTAAGCGGGCTGTTACAAAAGACAGCTTTCAGGACCAGATATGGGCATTTTGAGTTCCTTGTAATGCCGTTCGGGTTAACTAACGCCCCTGCAGCATTCATGGACCTCATGAACAGAGTGTTTAGCCAATACCTGGATCACTTTGTTATTGTCTTCATAGATGATATCTTAGTGTATTCCAGGAATGCAGAGGAGCATGCCCATCATCTGCGGTTGGTTTTGCAGACCTTGAGGGAACATGGCTTGTATGCCAAGTTCTCTAAATGTGAGTTCTGGCTGAGGAGTATTTCATTCTTGGGGCATGTAGTGTCAGAGAATGGGATTGAGGTGGACCCCAAGAAGACAGAGACTGTGGCTAACTGGCCTAGACCCACTTCAGTGACAGAGATCAGGAGTTTCTTGGGTTTGGCAGGTTACTACAGGAGGTTCGTTCAGGACTTCTCAAGGATAGCAGCTCCTCTAACCGGACTAACCAGGAAGAATCAGAAATTTGTGTGGACCGACCAGTGCGAGGAGAGTTTTGAAGAGCTTAAGAAGAGGTTGACTTCAGCACCAGTTTTAGCTCTGCCATCTAGTGGAGAGGACTTTACAGTCTTTTGTGATGCGTCCCGTGTGGGACTGGGTTGTGTGCTTATGCAGAATGAGAGGGTGATTGCTTATGCTTCTAGGCAGCTGAAGAAGCATGAGTTGAATTACCCCACACATGACCTTGAGATGGCAGCAGTAATCTTTGCACTCAAGATGTGGAGGCACTACCTCTATGGGGTTAAATGTGAGATCTTTACAGATCATAAGAGCCTGCAATACATCCTGAGTCAAAGAGACTTAAATTTGAGACAGAGGAGATGGGTAGAGTTGCTGAGTGACTATGATTGCAAGATTCAGTATCATCCGGGTAAGGCGAATGTTGTGGCAGACGCCCTAAGCCGGAAGTCACTAGGCAGTCTATCCCACATCACGGCAGAAAGGAGACCGGTGGTGAAGGAGTTTTACAAGCTCATTGATGAAGGTCTACAGTTGGAGTTGTCTGGCACAGGCGCCTTGGTTGCTCAGATGAAAGTGACACCCGTGTTTCTGGAGCAGGTGGCTCAGAAACAGCATGAGGACCCAGAGTTAGTGAAGATTGCCAGGACTGTTCAGTCAGGCAAGGACAGTGAGTTCAGATTTGACAATAGGGGGATCCTCCGCTATGGGAGTCGATTATGTGTACCAGATGACATAGGGCTAAAAGGAGACATTATGAGGGAGGCTCATAATGCAAGATACAGCATTCACCCTGGAGCCACCAAGATGTATCAAGATCTGAAGAAAGTTTACTGGTGGCCAGCTATGAAGAAAGAAGTGGCACAGTTTGTGTCAGCCTGCGAAGTATGTCAGAGGGTGAAGCTGGAACATCAGAAGCCGGCTGGAACGCTTAACCCGCTACCTATTCCAGAGTGGAAATGGGAGAATATAGCTATGGACTTCGTAGTGGGGTTACCGGCGACGTCCAACAGATTGGACTCCATATGGGTGATTGTGGACAGACTCACCAAATCTGCTCACTTCATCCCTGTCAGGAGTGGCTATTCTGTGGATAAGTTGGCGCAGGTGTACGTGGATGAGATAGTCAGACTGCATGGGGTTCCTGTTTCTATAGTGTCAGATAGAGGGCCCCAGTTCACCTCCAGGTTTTGGCGGAGTCTGCAGGATGCCATGGGTACCAGGTTGGATTTCAGTACTGCCTTCCATCCACAGACAGACGGACAGTCAGAGAGGACCATCCAGACCATAGAAGATATGCTGAGAATGTGTGTGCTGGACTTTGGCGGTTCTTGGAGGCAGCATCTACCTTTGGTGGAGTTTGCCTACAATAACAGCCATCATGCTAGCATCGGGATGGCTCCATATGAAGCTTTATATGGAAGGAAGTGCAGATCACCTGTTTGCTGGGAAGAGGTAGGAGAGAGGTCCTTAGCAGGACCCAAGCTAGTAGAGATCACCAGCAGGGTGGTGCCCATGATCAGAGAAAGAATCAAGACAGCTGCAAGCAGACAGAAGAGTTATGCAGACATCCGCAGAAGACTAGTAGAGTTTCAGGAGGGGGATCTGGTATTGCTCAAGGTGTCTCCAATGAAAGGAGTGGTTCGGTTCGGGAAAAAGGGTAAGCTGGCTCCGCGGTACATCGGACCCTTTGAAGTCCTGCAAAGGATTGGGAATGTATCGTACAAGCTGGATTTACCTGCTTCGATGGAGAGAATCCATCCGGTTTTCCATGTTTCTATGTTGAGAAAGTTCGTGTCAGATCCGGGCAAGGTTCTTAGTGAGCCTGATGTGGAGATCCAAGAGGATCTCACCTATGTTGAGCAGCCAGTACGGATCCTAGACACCCAGATCAGAAAGCTAAGGAACAAGGAAATCCCGATGGTGAAAGTCCTTTGGAACCACCACAACATTGAGGAGTGTACCTGGGAGACACGGGAGTCCATGCTCCAACAGTATCCCCACCTCTTTTAGAGGTTAGTATCTATGTGTTCTATGTGTTTAGTATGTATGTTATGTTGATTGCTATGCATATGCTAGTTGAGGAACATTCGGGGACGAATGTTCTTAAGGGGGGGAGAATGTAATACCCGGCTAGACTCCGGTATCGGAATTCCTACCGTCCGGTGGAATCTCGGATGTCGGAGACCTCTAGAAGGGTAAGGTCATGTTTTTATGAAATGTTTTTATGTTTTAAATGATTTTAAGTGTGAATTAAATGAGTTTTTACATGAAAATAGCTTTGGAGGAAAACCCAGGTTCGGCCGCCGAAAGTCAAGTTCGGCCGCCGAACATGCATGCGTTTTGGAGGCACGTTAGGCCCCCGAAAGCATGAGTGAGGGAAGTCAAGGTTCGGCCGCCGAACCTCATGTTCGGCCGCCGAACATTGCATGGATACGGAGGCACATTCGGCCCCCGAACGTGGCCTGGCCAGCCACATATAAAAGGGTCCCTTTGGTCCGCACGGGCGAGCTTTTTCTCTCCCATTGTCGGCCAAGGTGAGTCTCCGCCGCTCCTCCCTCAATCTTGAGTGTTTTCCCTAGATCTTTCATGGTTTTCACGAGTTTTAACTTCTATTTTGAAGATTTGTGAACAAAGAGCAAGTTTTGGGTGCTTGGAGGTTCAAGGAGCTCAATCTCTTCATCTCCAAGCTAGGATCGTCTTCCCTCTCATTTCTTCAAGAGGTAAGCTCGGATCCACCCTTATTATGTGTTCTAAATAAGTTTTATGCAAGATCTAAGGGTAGAAATGCATGCTAGGGTATATGTTGAGTTATGGGTATATATATTGATGTTTTGAGCAATGTGTGTTGTTTGAGTATGTTTGAAGTGTTGTAGATGGGGTATATGTTTGTTTGAGGCCCCTAGGAACTTGTATGCATGCTTTGGTTGAAAAATATGCATGTTTGGAAGGTTTGGAGGCGAAATGTGCTAAGGGAACCAAGTTTCTGCCCTTTGGCAGAAACCAGGTTCGGCAGCCGAAGGTACTTTCGGCCGCCGAACATGGCTGGGGAGGCAGGCCATTCGGCTGCCGAAGTTGCCCCCGAAAAGAGACTTTCGTCTCTGTCTGGGACTTTCGGCCGCCGAAGGTGCCGCCGAACCTGCCTGAGTTTCGTCTCTGTCCAGGACTTTCGGCCGCCGAAGGTGCCGCCGAAAGTGCCCTGTTCAGCCATTTCATGCATATTTTCTGTGATGTTTTCAGGATGTTTTAGGGGGTTTTTGGGGAGTAGTTTATAGTTATGTTCAGGTATTTTTGGTCCCTCATTTGAGTCCACCTGTGTAGGTTCGGACCCGAGGAACCGAGGACCCCAGCAGTGAGTTCAGCTGCGGTGTTGTCAGAGTCAGCCAGAGGTGAGTGGAACTAAACTCAATCTTTTAAATTAAATGTTTTATCATGTTTCATGCATCATGATTATGCAATAGGATGATTGCATTAGTTTCACGAATATGCCGCATTGCATCATTTATTGTTGATGTGGGTGAATGTTGGATGACCCAATTAGTCCATGACAGGAAGACCAGGACCCCATTCTACGGCCTGGCACGGAAATGAAAGACCAGGACCCCATTCTACGGCCTGGCACGATTGTGGACTCGAAGACCAGGAGCCCAGAGGAGGCCCTGGAATAATGGTAAGTAATGTATGTATGACAGGAAGACCAGGACCCCATGCTACGGCCTGGCACTATGTTAGCTTGGACTAATTGGTGACAAGTTCACCCAACCCTTATGTGAATTGGTTGTGTTATGATGCATTCCATTTGAGCATAGTGTTAATGTATTTTACTAGCTCTACTCACTGGGCTTTTAGCTCACCCCTCTCCCTTTACCCCCAGGCTTGCAGGTACAGTATAGTGCGGGAGTCCGGATAGAGTAAAGAAATTATGCCTTTGTAATAGCTAGCAATGGACATGATCAAATTGTAATGTAAAAGTACAGTATAGTTATGTAATGAGTTTTATGGATGATAGTGTGTGCTTGACCATAGAATGTTGTATCCCTTTTTACACATGATCTTAGAGATTTTTGATGATGTTTATGTAAACCAGCTCAACACAGGTTATGTTACCCCTTTGAGGGCACAGATGAGATCCCACAGGGGGATCAAAGTTATGTTCATGTTTATGCACAAGTTGAGTTTGGTTGATGAGTATGCAAAGGAAAGTTTTAATTTTTATGCTTATTGTTGATCATGTATGGGATTACACAGGTTCACAGGTTATATGTCAGGCTTGCTACGGGTCCCGGCGGCCTTAAGTCGACCCGGATCCTAGCGCCGGTAGCGGTCCGATTTTCGGGTCGTTACAACGCCGGCCTCACAAAAGAGTAGAAAACCGAGGTCATGACCCTGGTCCGAAGTCACGCGCCAAGCTTCGCCTGGAAGCCTTCTGACATGCCCGGAATTGATCCCGAAGTGATGACACATAAGCTGAACGTCCTCCCCGAAGCAAGACCAGTAAAGCAGAAGAAGAGGGTGGTAGGAAGGGAAAAGCAACAGGCTACCAGGGAGGAAGTACAGAAGTTAGAAGAGGCAGGCTTCATTAGGGAAGTCATGTACCCGCAGTGGTTAGCTAATCCTGTACTAGACAAAAAAGCCAATGGCAAATATAGGATGTGCATAGATTTCACTGACTTGAATCAGGCTTGCCCTAAAGATTGTTATCCCCTCCCTGATATTAATAAAATGGTGGATTCTACGGCCGGTTTTGATTATATGTCATCTTTGGACGCAATGTCTGGTTATCATCAAATCCCAATGGATAGGTCGGATGAAGAAAAGACCTCGTTCATAGCAGAAGATGGGACTTATTGCTATAGAGCCATGCCTTTCGGATTGAAAAACGCTGGGGCAACTTACCAAAGACTGATGAACAAAATCTTCAAAGAACAGATCGACAGAAACGTAGAAGTGTATGTGGACGATATGGTGGTCAAGAGCCTAACTTTCCAACAGCACGTGGCAGATTTGAGGGAGGTGTTCGGAGTATTAGATCAGTACAGAATGAAGCTGAATCCAGCAAAGTGCGCCTTCTTCATCAGAGGAGGAAAATTCCTGGGATACATGGTGAGTGGGAAAGGCATCGAGCCCAACCCGGAGAAGGTAGAGGCCATATTAAATATGCCAGAACCGACCTGTTTGAGGGACGTCCAGAGATTGACTGGGAGAGTAGTGGCACTTAATCGATTCATGTCAAGGTCGGCAGAAAAGTGTTTACCATTCTTCAAGAAGTTGAGGAAAGTGCCAAACTTCGAATGGACAGAAGACTGTCGAGAAGCCTTCAAAGAACTCAAAAGTTATCTCAGCTAGCCTCACGTGCTTAGTAGTCCCATAGAAGGTGAGGAACTTCTGATATACCTGGTAGCCTCTGAACAAGCAGTCAGCGCCGTATTGGTAAGGGTGGAAGAAGGAGAGCAGAAGCCTGTTTTCTATGTCAGCAAGGTGCTTAAAGATGCCGAGGTCAGATATTTGAATATTGAGAAGATAGCGTATGCTCTACTGCTGGCAGTCCGGAAGTTCAGGGTTTATCTGGAAAGCCACCAAGGAGTAGTAATGACAGATCAACCATTGAAGAAGATTCTGCATAGACCAGAGACCTCAGGCCGGATGCTAGCATGGTCCCTTGAGATCAGTCCTTACTGCCTAGAGTACCGACCTCGAACAGCTATAAAATCTCAGGCCCTGGCCGACTTCATAGCAGAGTGCACATTCAGTAAGGAACAAAGAGAATCATCTTCAGAAGTATTAGGGAAGGAAAGAAAGGAAGAACTCTTCCAACAGTTCAGCTGGAAGTTATATGTGGACGGGGCTTCAGGCGCCGGAGGCAGCGGTGCAGGAATAATGGTTAAGGGGCCTGGAGGATTTAAGGTTTGCTACGCCCTGCGCTTAGGATTCAAGGCCTCCAATAATGTGGCGGAGTATGAAGCCCTAATAAACGGAATGATGGTGGCAATGGAGGTGGGGGCAACCGACCTCGAAGTAAATAGCGACTCACAACTGGTGGTCAATCAGATAACTGGGACATATCAGGCCAGGGATCCAACCATGCAGAGTTACCTGGCAAAAGTAAAAGCAATAGAAGCTGAGTTCATAGATCAGGGAGTTACCATCAAATTTCAAAGAATACCACGAGAAGAAAATGAGGAAGCAGACCTGCTTAGTCGGTTGTCCAAAGAAGAACTAGAACAGCTCCCCGATGAAGTGTACATACAACACGTCCTTACGCCTGCTTTTAGTAAAACAAACACGGTGCTACAGGTGGAACAAAGCCCAACTTGGATGACCCCATACCTAGAATACCTGGAGAAGGGAAAGCTCCCCGAGGATAACAACGAGGCCAGAAAGATAGCAACTCGTGCTGCCAACTATCAGGCAGTAAGGGGGACCTTGTACAGAAAAGGAAAGTCCAGCCCGTGGCTCCGATGTGTGAGCCCGGAAGAGGCTACAAAGGTGATAGAAGAGATACACAGGGGAATATGTGGAGCTCATGAAGGGGCAGGGACATTAGCCAATAAAATATTCAGGCAAGGGTACTACTGGCCCACTGTTAAAAGGGAAGCAGAAGAGTTTATCCGAAGGTGTGACGTATGCCAAAGATTTGCTAACGCCATCAAAGTCCCAGCCACTCCTCAAGCCAGCATATCCAGCCCATGGCCATTCTCACAATGGGGAATAGACATCATGGGACCCTTCCCTAAGACCACGGGGCAGAGGAAATTCGTGGTGGTGGCTGTAGAATACTTCTCAAAATGGCCAGAGGCAGAAGCAATAGCCACGATCACAGCTCGCAAGATGATAGACTTTGTATGGGGAAACATCATCTGCAGATTTGGCATACCAAGAGTGCTTATCTCAAACAATGGCAGACAGTTCGACTGCAGCACCTTCAGAGCATTTACAGCAAACATGGGCATATGGCACAAATTCTCTTCCGTAGCCCATCCTCAAACTAATGGTCAAACGGAGGTCACCAACAGAGCTATCCTCCAAGGATTAAAGAAACGGCTGGATGGGGCAAAGGCGAACTGGGCAGAAGAGCTCAACAGTATCCTGTGGGCACTTCGAACTACCCCCAGAACGTCCACTAAAGAAACACCCTTTGCGCTGGCTTACGGCACAGAAGCCGTAGTCCCAGTTGAGCTGCAAATCCCCACTCATCGAGTCCAATTCGTTAGCGAGAACACTAATGATGAGAAGTTAAGAAGCAACCTGGATGCTCTCGAAGAAATTAGAGAAGAAGCTCAAGTCCGAACTGCCGCTTACCAACAACGGGTAGCACGATATTACAACCAAAAAGTCAGAGAAAGAAGCTTGAAAGTGGGAGACCTAGCCTTGAGAAATCTGGAGGCTACAGGAAAAAGAGCGGCAACGGGCAAGTTAGCACCGACCTGGGAGGGCCCATTCAGGATAGCAAAAGTAGTCAGACCGGGAGTATACCGAATTGAAGATATACAAGGAAACCCGGAGCCCCACGCTTGGAATATCCAGCACCTAAAGAGGTACTTCCCCTGATATATTTGTAAAAGAACAGTATTGTACTTTGACGAACATGAAAAAATAAAACAACACCATTGTTCGCACAATAAGATTATCTCTATTATCATTATGCATCATAATCCTCCATAGAAAAGAGAGAACAGGGCTCAGAAAAGACCTCACGGGGCATGAAGACTGGGATCCCCTAAGAACTCCCGGGAAAACAAAGAAGAACGGGATCCCCTAGAACTCCCGGGAAAACAAAGAAGACCGGGATCCCTAAGAACTCCCGGGAAAACAAAGAAAACCGGGATCCCCTAGAACTCCCGGGAAAACAAAGAAGACCGGGATCCCTAAGAACTCCCGGGAAAACAAAGAAGACCGGGATCCCTTAGAACTCCCGGGAAAACAAAACAAAAACGGCCGGTGAGGATCTTAAAAGACCTCCCGGAGCATGAAGACCGGGATCCCCTAGAACTCTCGAAAAAACAAAGAAGACCGGGATCCCTTAGAACTCCCGGGAAAACAAAACAAAAACGGCCGACGAAGATCTTAAAAGACCTCCCAGAGCATGAAGACCGGGATCCCCTAGAACTCCCGGAAAAACAAAGAAGACCGGGATCCCTAAGAACTCCCGGAAAAACAAAACAAAAACGGCCGGTGAGGATCTTAAAAGACCTCCCGGAGCATGAAGGTCGGGATCTCCTAGAACTCCCGGGAAAACAAAGAAGACCGGGATCCCCTAGAACTCCCGGAAAAACAAAGAAAACCGGGATCCCTAAGAACTCCCGGGAAAACAAAACAAAAACGGCCGGTGAGGATCTTAAAAGACCTCCCGGAGCATGAAGACCGGGATCCCCTAGAACTCCTGGGAAAACAAAGAAGACCGGGATCCCTTAGAACTCTCGGGAAAACAAAACAAAAAACGGTCGGTGAAGGTCCTAAGGGCCTCCCAGTGCAAAAATTTCCAATATCATATGCAGGGACAACTCATAAAAACATGGCTCCGATCTCACACGAAAGACGAGCCCTAAGCTACCGATGAAAAACAAGATTCCGACCTCCCGCAGGAGCTCGGGGCACAATAGCCAAAAGCGCCACAGCCCCAAGCCGACCTTAAAAAGTGAGCTCGATACGACACCAACCTCGCGAATTGACTGCTGGCGTTGGACTAGCTAACCTAGAGAGAGGTCTAAACAGCAAAAAGCCCGAAAAATACTCAAAGGTACCAGAAGCGTTACAGACTGTGGGCATAAAAGCCTAAGCAAAGAGCAAAGAGCCGAGCTCCCAGCTCGGATGGAGTCGCAACCTGCAACACTCAGGTAGATTGAAGCCAAGTATAGAGGAAACAACAGAAAACCGAGCTCCCTCTATGAAAAGGCCCATAAATGTAGGAACGTATAGGAGGATAAATGAAGCCATGCAAGTACAAATAAGGTACAGGGATTTACTCCCTCACTATTCATGAAATAAGTACTGAGGAAGTAAAAGGGCAATCCGAAAAAATCCTAATGACACGAAGCAAATAAAACCTCAGCTCCAGCCCCTGTAAAGATAGAACCAAAGGCAGAAAGACGAGCCCTGCTCATCATCGAGACAGGTACATGACCTGACTTACTATCACTCAGCAAAGGCTATGCGCCCGAGCTCACATTAATAAAGTAACAAAGCAGAACTCACGAGAGCAGTTAGCTCAGTTCGAAAAGAGCTTACTGATAAGAACGCCTTGTGAAAAGAGCGTGCTCTAATGAAACTAAATTCTTTACAAAGTTTATTAAGCACAGCTTACGTGTTTCTTGTCAAAATCTTTAAAACTTAAACAAGTCAGACCGTTTAACAGAATAAGTGGCCCAACGAGATTAAAACAACAAGCAAAGTAAATGCAAGTGAAAATTCATTAAAGAGAAAAAGATATTACAACCTATTCATCTGATGAGGACGAAGGAAAAACAGTCCTTAAGGGACTTACATTTCTAAGAATGTTATCGCCTACATTATCTTTATTTACATTCGCATCTGGAGGAGATCTGGCACCCTCCAACTCAGATCCCTCAACACCAACAACAGGCACAACCTCCAGCCCGAGGTCGAGGCCTTCCCCTTCAGGCTCAGGGTCTTCTCCTTCAGTTTCGAGGGCCTCCATGTCTTCCCCATCCAGCTCGGATTCCTCCCTAGAAGACCCAGCTGCAGCGCGAGAGGTTCCTCTAGGCAAGGGGAAATCATCTTCCCCATATAGAACATTCTCACCATCAGAATCCACTTCGGCAGCTCGAAGTTCTGCCAGAGGAGTATCAGGAGCATGTCTGGCTTCTCTTAAACCCCGATTGTAGCCAGTCCTGTACATGCGAAAGGCTTTCTGCCAAATAGCAACCTTCATCTCTGCAGAGGCTTTATACTCCGCCAGATGTGACTCACAGGCCTCAGCTATAACCGCCTTCAATTCAGAGGAATCCTTATAGTCTTGGAGGTGAGCTTCACAGGCCTGCTCAATCTTTCTTTTCAGCTCATCCGACTCCTGATACTCCCCCAGACGCTTCTCGCACTCCAGCTGGATCTTGTCCTCAGCATGTCTAGCCACCTCGAGCAGGGCCGAACATTTACGTTCTAAAGTCCTGACTTCATGGCTAAGCTGTTGATTACGAAGTATAGACTCCTCTGCCGATGAAGCCAGGTCTCTGATACGTTCAGAACTCGTGCTCAGCTCCTGCTCAAGGACCTCCACCCGAGCCAGGGCCCTCTCTTTTTGAATATTCGCCCTCTCCAGATGAACCTGAAGTCCTTCTAAATTAGCCCTCAGGGCCTCATATTGGCGCTCGACCTCCTCCCTCATCCCTCTCATGAAGGGTCTCCATCATGGAGGACAGCTGCCTCAAAACTTCTTCACTTCGAACCTCTGCCGCAGCCGCCCTCTCATCAGACTCCTTGAGAACCCTGCGAGTATGAGACAACTCTGCTTCCAGGGACTTGGTGTGCTCTTGTGCCTCAGCCGTCCTCTCGTCAGCTCTTTTGAGGGCCTCCAATGCAGAATGCAGCTCCACCTGGAGGGACTGGGTATGAGCTTGAGCTGCTGTGAGGTTGCCCCTAGCATCACTAGTCGCAGATAAATTCTCCTCCAGACGCGCCTCCTCAATCCGGTGATCCACAGATTCCCGGAGAGAGTGGTCACGGGCATCCACCTCCATAAAGAGGCCCATCACCTAATACAAAGGAAAAACTGTTAAAACAAAGAAAACCAGAATGAAAACAAAGGAGGTAGCCTAGCTTACCATCAGAAGCATCTCTCTGATTGTGTCTTCGAGCTCCCCACGAGGTCGGAACGGAATGCTGCTTGCTGCTTGCTTCCTAGTAGAGCTGGCTAAGAGACCAGTGAGAGCAAGCAAGCGTGGATCCGAAGCCTCCAAGGCGCCACCGAACATCCGTTCCTTGATAATCTCAGCAACCACACTCGCTGGGGACTGATGAGTGATATCCTCTGCGTTCAGAATGTCGTTGTCAGGAGCGGACAGCAGTGGTATCACGGGGACCTCCTTCTCCTTTCCAATAGGAGGGAGAGCTGGAGCTGATCCCTTGGAAGCTTTGGATTTCTTCCGAGCTGGAGCTGGGGCTGGCATTTCGAGGGGGGCAAGACGTTTGTCCCCTACCTTCTCTATGACATCCTCGTCCTTGGCATGGTCAGACCCCCCCTCTTCAGGGACATCCCTGGTAGGAGCCTCCGGGACATTGTCCTCCACAAGGATGACCTCCATTCCCCTCCCAGGAGCCTCCTCTTCAATAGCGGGGGACTCAAGCTCCCCCCTTGACACCCCTTCAGAAGGGAGAGCAAGATCCAACTTCGCTTGCTTAACGCCCCCTGCTTGCTCCACAACAATCAGAGAAGTTTCCAGCACATTCTCTGTAGAACCTTGATCAGACTTAGCCTCCTGAACAGGTCTCAAAGCAGAGGTCGACCTCCCGCGACTGGATGGCCGAGAGGATCTGGCGCCGTGGGAGCTCGGCTTAGGAGCCCTAGAAGAAGCTCTAACAAGAGGCCGGCTAACCTTCTTAGCAGAAACAGTCTGAGCCACTTCTGTAGCGACCTCAGACACGCGGCGTCCAGCTCGAAGAGCATCTAAGGCAACGTGCATACTCTCCCGGGACAGAACTAAGTTCTTCGGGGGCTTGATCTCATCCATTTTAACGTTGGAAGCTGCCAAAAAGCACAAAACCAGAAAGAGTTAGCATACTTTCTAATATCACTCATGAGGAAAAGCAGAATTGCTAAGCAAGGCACTATACCCGTGTCCCGAATATCCCTAAGATTAGACACGAACATACACTTCTCGACGTCATACTTCTTGTTAACAGAAGTCAGTCGAAGATATCCCACCTGCTCGGTGAGGCTTAGTTGGGGCAGGTCGTTGATGCCCGGGGGGACATCCTCCCAGTCTAGCCCCACTCCCCACGATAAGTTGGTCTCTTTTCTCAGCTCCGCCATAAGGAAATTCTCTACCCATCCCTTTATTGAGTCCTTGTAGCCCGTGAAAAGAGACAATCCACCACGGGGGGAAAAATAGTAAAAATTCTGCATCGCCCTAACGAGGCGAAAGAAGGTGACGAATAAACACGCCGTGGGTGTAAAACCCCAACTCAAGCAGATAGATTCAAAACAAGACATGAACAAAATGGAGTTTGGGGACAACATCCGGGGGGTTATCCCAAAGTATTGGAAAACCTCGATGAAGAAAGGGGTAAAAGGGAAGGTCAGACCGAAATCCCTCTGTTTAAGAAAGAAGACTATGCAACGACCCCTTTGGGGATCTATCAAACCAGGAGAGGAAGGGTTTGGAAGAACTATCCTTTCATTCCGGAGAGGAGCTCGAATAAGGTAAAGTGGAGTGTTTAAATAACTCCGAGAAATATACTTGGTTATGGAAGAAGGAGTAATGTGCGACTCGAGATTAGCAACATCGGGAAGCCTAAAACCCTCCATGGAAGAGTAAGAAAGCATACCTGAAATGCAATAAGGTTGAGAAAGCAGAAGAAGTCGAAGGAAAACAGAGAGCAGACGAGAACAAGTTTCTTCAGGAGACAGAGAGAATTCGAAATGAAAGGCAATAATGAGACGAAGTGTCGCTCTGAACAATTTTGTCTTGGAGCGGCGCGATCATTAATTACTCTTGAAGTTTACCCCCTCATCAGTTGGACAATAACTGACGAGAAGGTAAATGGGCAATTGACGACCGCTGGACTTCGCCACCCCTGTCAAGGGTTGGGCCCACGGCAATAGCCCATCACCCGAAAGCCCACATGCTATCTGCCTAAAACAAACCCAACTCGCCCAAACCTTAAAACCGGGCTCCACTTGGACCTCTCACCCAGTGATAAAGACCAGACCTGCTCATCACCTAAAAAGGTCAAGAGCTCAGCTCACTGGTTAAAAACAGAGCTCGCGAGTACGACTAGTCCAGCTCGGACAAATTAGCTAAATAAAAAGCTCAAAGATGCAAGCAGATGGAAGCACGATAAAGACCAGACCTGCTCATCACCTAAGAAGGTCAAGAGCTCAGCTCACGGTTTAAAAATAGAGCTCGCGAGTACGGCTAGTTCAGCTCGGAAAGAGTAAACCAAAAGCGGTTAGTCCAGCTCGGAAAGAGTAAACCAAAAGCGATTAGGCCAGCTCGGAAAGAGTAAACCAAAAGCTCAGTTGGCTAAACCAACTCTAGTTCTGATTGGCTAGAAGGCGAGAAGGAAAAAATAATATAGCGAATTCCCTAGGAAAAATTATGAAGCACGCAGTCTAAATACTTCACTCATGATAAGGAAAGAACAGCTTGAGTATGAACGAAAAGCAAAAATTTCATTAAAAGAAAAATACATTACAACATATTACAAATACCTACATTACAGGATAAAAAGCTATCCCTAAAGGATTTACATGCCCAGATACATCATCATCTATGTTTACATCACTGACACCTATCCCACCATCTTAACCTTCGATTCAGAAGAATTCTCATAGTTCGGAAGATGAGCTTCACAGGCCGGCTGAGCTCTATCTCGTTATTATAGGGGAACTGAACAGGCCGATCCCCATAAGCATCCCTCACTGTTCCGTCATAGGTAGGCATTCTGAAGAGCAATGGAACAAGTGAATGTTGCAAACCTACGCCCAAGTGTGATGCACGATACACTCGTGCACACCCAGGAAAACCAGCGAGGCATTCTGAAGAGCAATGGAACAAGTGAAAATTGCGAACCTACACACATACTATGTTGGACTAATTTTAGCAGATTACCCCTGCTTCCTAATTCAAACAAAGACCCTGATGCATTGTCATTACTTATATGCTTGTAGGTTAAACTTTCAATATCCTGAAACATATGTGGAAAGGCATCATCAAGAGGTGGGGCAGGCTTTGTTCCTGTCGACCTGAAGTACTCGATTGATCTCAAAGTCCGAGAGGACCTGAGAGTTCGAACAATTAGAGCAGCTGAGACTGACTTGACACTGATGTACAGCCTTGAAGATTCGGAACCTCGAGAGCTCGGCATGGAAGCCCGAGCTGGAGCAAGGAAAGGGAAAACCATACCCCTTCCACACAACAAAGAAAACTAAACCCGCATCTTTTGGGAGATCGGTTGAACAAGAGGAAGGAAGATCGAAAAGAGAGATCTCGCTGTTCCGTTAAGGATCCCAAGGATGAGAAGGAAATGTTAGTAATATATAGTCAGAGGCTGAGCTTTTAATGTGAAACAGGGCGACTTTATACCCTAGGCTAGCGGCATCAGAATCCTTAAAGGCTATTCACCAGAAAGGAAAGAAAGCATACCGGGAAGATAAAAGCAGGAAAGTGAAGATAACAGTGTGCACAAAGAGCAGAGGAAAGCTAAAAATAGAAAAAAAAAAAAAGAAGACAGAGAAGATTTAAAGCTACAAGTCATGATAAGATGAAAGGGCAAGCTGAATACAAACAGGCGCGGTCATAATGATTCTAGGGGTTTACCCCCTCGACAGTTGGGGCAATAACTACCGAGAAGGTAAAGGGGCAAGTGATGACCTCTGGGCTCACCTCACCCCAATCTAGGGCTAGGCCCATGAAAATAGCCCATTACTTAGAAATCCTCAAGTCACTCACGCGAACTGGGTCCAGTCCGCTCAGCCTCACAACCGGGCTTCATCTGGCTTTCTCCACCAGGCCGGCCTCGTCTTCACTACACCTCGGGCCGATCCCATTTGGGCCCAGCTTTGTTCCTATCCTCCGGCCCAGCCCAGAATCCGAAGAAGGATTCATCCATCCGCCTCGTAGACCCACCTACACGCGCACAGAGAGAATCAGAGGCCGTTACGCATGGGGCAGAGATTTGATTCCCTCGTACGTCCGTATCAGCGTAGTAGGGACAGGTGGTCTAATGATACTCGTTCTGTTGGCACGTCACTAGCAGACAAAAGGAAACATATAAAAGGAGAAATACTCCTCTCTATGTTTAAGCTTTTTCTAAGTTTTACAGAGCCCATTGTAAAAACCCTATTTCTCTGGATCTCAGATCATCACTAGGGCTGAGCAGAATCCGGTTCAAACCGAAAAAACCGACCGAACCGAACCGATTTGAAAATTTGATTCGGTTTTTTATACATTTCGGTTCGGTTCGGTTTTAAATTTCAGAAATTCCGGTTATTTCGGTTCGGTTCGGTTTTGATCAGAAAAAAACCGAAAAAACCGAACCGAACCGATTAGGGATAATAATATATTTTTTCAATAATATTGAGAAATTAAATTATATTAAAATTAAAATATTTTAATTAAATTTTAAAATACTAAAAATAAAGAGTAAAAAATTAAAAAAATATTAAAAATCGAAACCGATCAAACCGAACCGAACCGAACCGAACCGAATCAGACCGGTTCGGTTCGATTCGGTTTCTGACCAAAATCGGTTCGGTTCGGTTTTCATAAAAACTAAAATTTCGGTTTTCGGTTTATTCGGTTCGGTTCGGTTTTGAACCGAACCGACCGAATGCTCACCCCTAATCATCACTGAGTGTGTATAAAACTGCCCGGTCCAAACTGGACTAAATAACTTTTGACTCATTTTTCACTTGACCCAAAATAGTTAATCCAAATTATTTAATAGTTTTATCTATCTATTATATACAATTCGAAATTGTCGTATTTCGCCGATGTGAGACTCTTTTCCACAAGTTAGCAGGTGAACGTCACACTTTAATAGGTGAACGTCACAGTATAAGAGTGATAGATTGAAATATATATCTCAAAAGTTTTCTTAAAGGATTTTTAAAGACACTTAAACACATATACGCATATATTCAACGGAGGTAAATAATGAAAAATAGAGATTAAATTAG
Organism: Manihot esculenta; assembly: GCF_001659605.2. NCBI lineage: Eukaryota > Viridiplantae > Streptophyta > Magnoliopsida > Malpighiales > Euphorbiaceae > Manihot > Manihot esculenta. Next base: position 10,003,171 of record NC_035171.2, read on the forward strand.
CAAGCTAATTTTACCAAATTTTCATCAATATTGATTTAACTTTGTAAATATATATCTCGGATTAATAATATAATCTATTTAAATTTCATTTAAAATCTCAACACACTTGATAACCTTATATAGGTTTTGATTTCGAAAGAAACACTTGTAATAACTATCAATAATTATAGCAGAATATTATTAAGATGAGAGAGAATTTTGCCAATGAAAACTGACAAATTGAATGCAAAACTGTTAACACAGTGGTTTCAAATGCTATGAGAAAATCAGTGCTTTTATTTTTCATTTATGGATATATTCAATTTATGTTTAAAAATTTTTTCTTTCTTATCATAGTTTAATGGTAATAAATTTAAAAATATTAATTGTTAAAATATTAAAAATTGTGCAGATTAAAATAAATTAAACTCACCAACCGAAAGTAATTAATTAAAATAAACACAGATAAAAATTAGATATCTAAATTTAAATAGTATTTAAAATTAAAAGTCTAATTTTAGCCTTCTAAGAAATTTAAAACAGTTAAAAACATTACTTTTATTTTATGAAGAAAAAATCTTTTAAATAGAATGAGGTAAAAAAATTTTATTATTATTATATCAATTCACTCACACTTTTATAATGAATTACAAAATTTTTTTTTCACTTTCTTTTGTTTTTAGAAAATTTTTTTATTTTTTTAATATTTTTTAAATATTCTATTTTTAATACTAAATATAGTTAGATAAACATGATTTATTAAAATATTATTAAAATCAAATTCTTTTAAAATTTATGAGTCAACAGGACAACGATACAATTTTATTACAAGATATATGGCCTGAATTACAAGTGCACGTATATGTATGGACAAATATCAAATTTACTATTCAAATTTATCATTAATATACTCTAAACTAATTACATAAATTTATTGATATTTTATTTTTAAATTTGACAGCTAGGTTTAGCGAAAATATGACATTATTATTCTAATCAGTATTAAAAATTAATATTTTAATATAATTGATCATTATTGAAAAAATTTTAAATTTTATTAATTTGGTCAATTATACAATAAATACATTCCAAATCAATATTTTAATTTTATTTAATTTTTAATTTTAATTTAATTTATTTATAATTTAGACTGTATATTTTTAAAAGCCTACAACTCATTTTTTAATGTTTTTTATCAACAATTGTAATTTTTTACGTAATTATAAGTCATAAGTGGCTAATAAATTAAAAATCACCACAGCTTAAAAAATTAATTATATTTATTATATTCATTTTAACTAGACTAAAAGTGAAATAATCTGTTTAATAAATTTAAAATGGATAAAGTCAACATACAATATATAAAATATAATCATAAATTAAATTTACTTTAGCTATTTTCAATTAATTAAACCGATGATTGACTTTCAACTCTATTAAAATAAATATAATAAATATAACTAATTTTCATCTAGTGATAATTGTGATTATTGATTTACTATTATTATTACTAGCACAATACTTATAACTTATAATTATGCAAAAAATTACACTTATCGGTGAAAAAATAAGAAAATGAGTTATTAACTTTTAAAAATATATCATCTAAAATTAAAGATCAAACAAATCAGAGCGTATAATTATTAAAATTGATAAAGTCTGATATTTTTTTGATAATTATATATTTAGATTATATTAAAATATTAATTTTACTGATTACGATAATGACATAGTATTTTCGTTAAATCTAATGGTAAATTTAACGATAGGATATAAATAAATTTAAATGGTTAATTTAGAATATATTAATTAATTTTTACGGTTCAGAGTATATTTGGTAAAATATAAATAGTTCTTAATGTTTTTTTGACCATTATCCCTAAAAAAAACCCACAATACTTAACTCAGAGAGGGTTCAAACCTATACCAAACTAACAAATTTTGTCCCATACATCCAAATTTTGCAACCCAAAAAGTTGAGAAGAACCATATTAGCATTATATTGGACTTTTTAACCAAAGAAGGACTTCTCTCAAAGCTAAGACTTTTGCTATCCGTGGAGAAATATAATTGGTTCCGCTACTTCTGCTTCTGACTCTCGCTCCTTGCCATTCAACTAAAATTTGAAATTTGAAATTATCAACTTTTACCAACTAAAATTTTAAATAAATTTACAAAAAACTATGGTATATATTTTAAAATATCAACATTTTCTACAAATATAATCTGCTTTCTACGAAGTAATTTTTATAAAAATGTAAATACCATTTTATGGAAATTTTTAATATAAAATATAAAACTTGTGTAAAGTTTTTTTTGTTGATTTTTTTTAAAACAATGTTAAAATAATACCTCAAATAAAATATTCAAATCTTGAAAATTATGTTCTCTCTTATAAAATTCTTAATATATCAAAAAAAATAAAAATCCTCCCACAAGTATCTTTTTATTGGACTAGAACTAAATATTATTTTTATACAGGGGCGGAGGAAATGTATGGCAAGAGGGGCACGTGCCGTACCGACGACCGGAAAATGCTTTGAAGGGGAATGAAGGTGCCGCAGCGGCGCAGCCGGTGCCCTACCAAAAGGAAACTCCTGACTCCTCCACTGTTCTTATAAATTAAATCATGTTCACGTTGAGTTAATTCACTAAAGAGTCAAGTTGCCCGTGAATATTTACTCTATTTATGAAAATTAAATGTTCAACTTCAAAAAGAAAAATATCGAATTATTCATTAACGATCAGAATACTTAATTGCATATAGGATATATAAATTAATAAGAGAAAAAGAACATATCTTGCATAGTAAAAATTAAAATAAAATAAAGTAAGGCTATTACATGCCAAAGTTGTCTTATTTATTAGGAGAAATAATTGATAAAGAATGTCTTTTTTTTTCACTATATCTACAAATAATTAGAAAAACTAAGAAAAGAAAATATTCTTTGCTTTCAGAAAAACATATCTCACTAGGAAAAAAGTAAAGAATAATTCTGAATAGTCAATTTTCATGCCCTTGTGCATCATCTTTTCTCCTATAACCATCCTTACCTTCATATTCACAGAATCCTCATAAATCTTTATACTGTAAGGATAGTCTTATCTTGCCGAGCATCCTTCTTCAACAATCAAGTTCACAGTGAAAAATCGGTGAGCTAAATGTATTTAGCTCTCCAAAAATAATATCATCTCCCTCGGTATAGTTACTGGAATCTTGGCAATCAAAGTACGTCTGAATGTCATCTGGAAAGCTCTTTCGTGGCGGATCGGACTCTAATGGCATCAAAGGATAATCATTACTAGATGTTCTCTCAAGCATCTCCTTAAACTTTGAGGATTGCAGTAGAAGCCCTAATGCAGATGAGGCCGAGCCAACACTTCCACCACTAGGTCGTGGCAGAGAGGTGGTGTTTTCTTTTGTACTTAAGCTTTGCTGGTAGGATGTAAAGCTTAATCCAAAGTCCTGACTAGGGTTTGGTATCAAATTACCATTATCAATATGGTTATGGTTTTGATGAGTTTCATTTCGAGCATTTGGACGTAGCCATTTGATATAACGACTAAGATCGAAATTTGTAACAGCATTAAGTCCACGGTATTCGATAGCTGCCATGTCATAAGCAGTGGCTGCCTCTTCTTGAGTGGCTGCAAAGCAAGAGAACATGTAAAAAAATTAGGATGCAGAATTTGGTGTGAGTTTGAAATTTTAAATGGCTGAAATTAAGCAGTTGAGGTTTGGTGATCTACACCTCAACCATATGGATTGAATTGTGTGGCATTCACCCTTTAGTCTTTATCCTATTATCTTTTGACTTGGATGCCTACTCATCAATTATTATAATTTATATACTATATTTGTTGTTTTCAGAAAAAGTAGATAAGGCATTAGGATGATGACTTTCTAATTAATTTGATTAATTAATTTTTTTAAAATTATTTAATTAAGGGAATAAAAACAAGAAAATAGAAAATATCAAAAAGCAGATGAAATTACCATAAGTTCCAAGGTAAAGGTATTTGTTGCCAAATACTCTGCCAATACGAGCCTCCCATCTTCCATTGTGATGATGTCTACACCAAATTAATTAAGACAATTATAAAATTAATCAAATTAAAATAATCACTATTTAGGCAGTAATCACTTCCAATTACAACGTAATTTACCCTTTTCTTCACTAATAATATAATTTGTAAGTTATTAGAGTACCTTGCTACACCTCTATATTTAGAAACCCCACGAGAAAATCCACTGCTTTTCCTGTAAATATAATAAAAAAATCCAAAAATATTTATATATATATGAAAACTAATTAATTAAATTTTTATTGGTCAATTAATTAATTACCTTCTGAGAGATCCAATGTACTCTTCTTTTGACTGACCCTCCATATCTTTGAGCTCTTCTTGATAAGTTGACAACTGAAATTAATCAACATTTATATTCTTATAATTAAACCCAATAAAAAAAAATTACCCAGAAACTCAAAACAAAACTCAGTAAAGAAAGAAGAGATTAGAGCAGATAATGCGAGAAAGTTTTTGAGAAGAGAAAATTTACAGGGAAATTAAGGATGGTATCTTGTCCCCAGTACTTTAATGCTGCCAAGTCATAGGCATGTGCTGCAGTTTCTTCATCATCATATGCCCCTAACAAACCCATCTCACAAATTTAATACACTTTGCTTCAATATTAAAAGCAAAACTTCCAAATTTATCACACCTTTTTGAGAATTTGAAAATCACACATGATGATCAAAAAAAAAAAAAAAAAAAGATAAGGGAAGAAAAGAAATGCCAAACTCACCTAGATATACTGTAATACAGTTGAATTCCACCACCATGAACATTCATATCATCAAAAAAAAAAAAAAAAAAAATCAATAGATAAAAAATAATAATATTAAGAAGGAAAGAAAAAGGAGAAGATGAAGAACCTTGTCTTCCTTTCTTGTTCTGTGATTCATTCCAGCAATTCTTATCCCACAGATGAGCTTCATAACGTCCCGTCCACCGGTGCCTGAACCCAACACAGTAAACAGATGGGAAAAAAAATGAAAAATCAAGAAGAAGAACACATCTCTATGCTTGTGAAGAAGCCATGAAGATGAAGTAATCATCAACCTTGTAACACCACGGTAGATGGAGCTGCGCTGAGGAGGAGAATCTCTAGGAACAGTTTTTCTTGTTCGCTTTGGCTTGGTTGTAGTAGAATTTGTAGCGCTTGTGTTTGCAGCAGTGTTATTTCTTTGGCTTCGCTGAGAGATCTTCGCCATTAAAACCCACAAACGTCGAAGATCTGCAGAGAATTAAGATAAAGTTTTGAAGAGGAGATGGGTGTTCTTTAATGGGAGATGGGTGTTGAGTAAATACAGAGGAAAGCCGGCTGGGGAAGGAAGAAGATGTGTTTTAGTGGCCGTCTCTAAGCGGCTCTGTGTAGTCTCTTCTCCTTTGTCTTCACTTATGGAATTTGTGTTATGCGTTGTTTCTGTTATATGGTGAAAAATAAAATAAAAAATTTAGAAAATGAAAATGTTTGATTAGACTTTAACCAAATTTTAAAATCTTGTGATCTTACAGGCTAAGATTTAATTAACGGTAATTATGTTAGAATAAATTTGAAAATAAATCTGAAAATTTTTAAATTCTACTTCTCCAATATCTACTTTCACATATCAAAAAACTAGAAACTAATATAAATGTATTAAAATTTAGAATTTGTTGGCATTTAAAAGAATAAAAAATTAATTAATAAAAATAAAAATTAAATCATTTAAAAAGATAATTTAAAAAAACAATAATTTTCTGCACTTTAAAAATCTTAATACACCTCGATAAATAAATTTATTAATACATTTTATTTTTAAATAACACTTTTTTTTAATTTTGAATTAATTAATTAATTAAAAAATAAATTTTCATTTCACTTTCTGTTATATGTGATTTATTGCATTTATGGGGTGATATATGACTAATTAAAGATTACTGTGGTTCCACATTTACATAGATGAAAATGAAAGAATCCTTTAAGATGTGAATGATAAAAAAAATAATTTTAATTAATTAATTAACTATATATTAATATTTATAATATATGCCTAACAAAGATTTATTATTCTTTCTTTTCCACAAAATAGGTTTATTTTTCTTTTTATATGTTTCAAATTAAAAGTTATTTTTTTTTATATTAAAGCAATAGTTAAAAAATAATTATTCTAAAATTTAATAGATATTAAAAAACCATTAGTTTCAGAATAATTTAGTAATATGAATTATATAATTTTAAATAAAACAATATGAAATATTAAAAAATTTCAACAAAATATTAATTTAAATATATTAATTACATTTTAAATAAGGTTTAAAATGTATGAGTATAAATTTAGTTTGAAGATATCATGTCTATTCCCTCTATTTTTTTTTCTTATTTTCTAATGACGTATAACCATCCCCTACTATATGTGTCACTCTACTATAGTATCACACGTTTCTATCACTCATATTCGTATGTATGGACATATTAGCGTATCCATTTCTATTAGACAGTCATTTAAGTCATTTAATTTCTTGCGCTGATAGGGTTATGAGGTAGTTGGACGGCTCTCCTATATCTCTCATCACATTATCAGATTGAACTCTCATCTGATGGACCTGAACATAGAGTTAGTTCGGTCTGCTTTAATCACGGTTTGAATGGCGCGACATTGAATTGGTACACTCAAAAAAGTTTAATGAATTTTAAGTTTATATTCTTTTCTAAAACTTGATGTTAGGCCGAATGCTAGAAGTCAAAACGGTCATCATCTGGAATGAAATATTAATAATTTTTATGAAGCGGTAATTATTATTTATCAATTACAAATATTTTTTATCTATATATAATGTTTTATTTAATTTACCTACCTTTGTCTTTTTTTCTCATATTCTCATAAAATTTATGTTTAGAATAAAATAATTTAAAATTTTTTTTTATGTATAAAAATAAAATTATGACCAATTTTGTAAAAATTTATTTAAATTTATTATAATTAATTTTGGTCTAACTTTTTTATTGTTTTCTTTGTTTAAAAGTGCTCCAATTATGGAACCCTATGTTCTTTCTCAATGGGAGCTTGGAGACATCCCTTCAATGTTAAAACTACACCCAAATAGAAAAGTTTTGTATTGTTAATTTTCATCACTGACCATAGAAAAATCTAGCTAAAGGAGAAATTATAGAATATCTCCAATAATATCAGCTAAAATTTCTAGTTGATGCAACAATTTATTCATACTTTAAAAAGATAGAAAAGATGGGTTGATTTTTGTTTTATTATTTTTTTATTATTTTTTTATATAATATTATTGAATTGTTGTATATAGTGATTGTAGTATAAAATTACTTCTGGTTAAGGATCCAAAGGTGACTAAATGGAGGGTTGTTATTTGTCATATTTGTGTTGCCACAGACAAGTGCTACTTGCCAATTACTACGTACTAATTTCAACAGATGTGCATGAAATCTCAATTATTAACCTAATAATTTTATACTTTAATCGAAAAATTTTGTACATATCAGAGCAAGTTCACCTGCTGGGAAACTTACGACGGAATACAAATTATTAAATAATTTGAATTAATTATTTTAAACTAAATGAAAAGTGAGTCTAAAAATTATTTGGACAAATTTAAACTGAGCTGTTTCAACAAGATTCTTAAAATAGATAAATTGTGAAAATTTTATTATTACATGTAAATGCAACGCTTTTTATACTATCGATATTTAAATTTATTTTTGTAATAATAATTTAATAGGATGATAATTAATAAATTTATGAAAAAATCGAGTTGAGTTGTTTTAAATTATACGACATCATTACATTCATAGATTTTATCTGACGGTAAAATCTAGATAAACCTATAGATATTGAGTTGAATACCCAATCCTCCGTCCTATTAGCTTTGCAAGTGATGGGAGGAGAGGAGCCAACGAGGCAAGCAAAACTAGTGGGGCTGAAGCCTGGAGGGCTTTAAAGTGCCATAATTTTTTGGTGTGCTATATTTTGCGGCGTAAGCCTAATTTTCAATCTTCACATTAAAGTTTCGTACACTAAATTGCCAACCACCTATAGATTGTGCATTTTCAATGCCTACAAAGGTTGCTGTAAATCGCTTTGGTTACATTTATAAGGCTTTTCTGTTCACATCTTACTCAAATTCAAAGGGTATCTTTAAATTTATTTTATAAGCCTAATTTTATTTATGATGTTTATAGTATAAAAAAAATTAATTAACAAACTTTTTATACATAAATTTATTAACGTTCTTTTAATTATAATAAAAAATATTTTTTTGTTAAAAATAAATTTTATAAAAAATATTTTTCATATATAAATTATTTTTTAATGGATGCTACGTGTTGAAGTTGAAATCTCTTTTTAAAGGATGAAATATGGGCTTTCCGTAGCCCAAATCCAAAATTCATTAAGATTGGTTATTGGGCTTAGAACGACGTCGACTGTAATGGATTTGGCTGCCGTATCAAGAACTGCATGGAAAAAGAAATTACCCTATTTGAATCTGATTAATATAATTTATATTTAAATTATCTTAAATTTAATTAAAATTTATTATAAACTATTTAAATTCATCTCAAATTTAATTATTATTATTTAAATAATATTTTAATTTTATATATGTTAATTAATAATTTATATAGAAAATATTTTTTATCAAAAATTTTTCATTTTAAGATTAATAATTATAAAAAAAATTTAATTTTTAAATAAAAATATATAAAAAATTATATATATTATTATAAAATATATATTTTATAGTATATTAATTATTTATATAAATAAATTTAAGTGTCAGGTACTTTACATATAAAACTTGAACTTAAATACGTACTAAACTATTATATACTATCCAAATTAATCTGTCCATTGAGATTTGATTGAGTAGAATACTAAAAAATATCTTACTCATTATCATCTTTAATTTTAAATTATGTTTCTTCAATCTTTAAATATAAGCTAATTGTAAGGACATAATTTTATGATAGGAACCACCTCCTTAATACTCAACTATATGTAAGAAAGTCATTCTACATTTGAGAGTATGAATATATTAGAGCTTGAGACAAAAAAGCTTATTGATGTTGTTAAGATTAGATTGATGATGTGGTCGGAATGGAATTATACTGTGATTGGCTAGAATCTACAAAAGTGAAAATGTGAGGTGGCAGTGAGTGCCCACAACAGCCACTTCAATGCTCAAATCAATATCGTGACAAGTAGAGAGAATATAATGAATTGCTTAGAGTTTTAGTGTTAGAGAATAGTGTACTTTTATTTATAGAATTGTTTTCCTTTTATACTGTAATAAGATGAAGATAAATATAGTGTTTCCTAAAAATTCGGAGAAGATATGGTTGGCTGCTCGATAATCGCCAATAAGTTGGTAATCCTATGATCTCTGGGGAAATGGGAATGTGCCTAGTAACTCTCTGTCAAGACTCAGCCTACCAGGGAGAGTCTTGACTATAGTTCGGGTGTCAAAGCGTCCAGATCTCCTTCTCTTGTGGCGGGGCTGCATTGTCCACTTGTCTAATCTTTGCTACGTGATCCCTGTTTTGTGGTGACAACTCATAAATTACTTTTGGGTGGACGTTATGTAACATTAGAGGTTCCCTTACTAGTCTTTGTTTTTTTAAAATTCAAAGAGGATACCTCCTATCGAAGTTCGAAACACGTGGCCCCTCGAGATTGGCTCCTTATTACTCATGTCACTTCTCTTATTGATCCTTTTGATGGTTGCCACTCTGTTTATCGTGCCGCATTTAACTCCTACTGTTGAAACCACCTTTATAAAGGACCATCATTTTCTCCCACCATTACTTTTTCATTTTTTTGTAATTCTTATACTTACTTTGTTCGTCATTCTTTCACGAGATGGGATAGTTCCTGTAGTCCCTTTCAGAGGCTCGTCTCTCAGATTTTTGACTCGCCCTACTGTCTTTTTTGAGTGTCTAGATCTCATCATCTAACTTGATATACTTTTGGGTTTTATATATTAGTTGTTGGTATGTTGCCGTTGGGTTTTTTTATTAAAGAATCCATGAACTTGACGTTACAGGTCCCTTTCTTCAATGCCTCACATGCTATCTCATGATTCAACTCGTCCACCTGTATGGCTTCAGTATTGAAATAGAAAAAAATACTCCTTAAAAAATCGCCCTATTCTTGGCGGATCTTCTGTAGGTCTGAGGAATGCTTTTTTGGAGGTATGCAAGTGATAAATTTGGATTTGAATATCGTAGCAAATTGTGTAAAGTTTTGGATTAAACCTGGACTTAGATGTTGATACCATTTTTGAGCTAAACCCGTGAGTATCGATGGGAACACTCGGCATAGCACAAAATCATTTATATCTTGAAGCTGCATGGTCATCTTGAAGATGGCTAAATAGTTTTGGGGGTCCGCTGTTCCGACATACTTATTCAAACTAGGCAACTTGAACTTAGCAGAAAAAGCTTCTGCCAGTATTTCTTCCAAAAGAGGCGAGGCTCCATCTGATGATCTGAGATCCAATAGAATAGGGTTTTTCAAGGGATTTTGTATTGAAGAATAAAGCTTGGTCCATCTCTCTAGAGGGGTATCCCTTTTATCCTTTCTGTCTGTTTGCTAGTGACGTACGACGGCTCTCCTATGATTGGGCCACGCGTCTCTGCCATACAGATATGGGCGTACGAGGATATCAGGCGCCTGCTCCATGCGTAACGGCCTCTGATTCTCCCCCGTGCGTACGCTCGAGCGGATCTGCCAGGCTGTATGATGAGTCTCGTTCTGGATTCTGGGCTGGGCCGAGAGCTGGGCTGGACGCTGAACCCAGGAGAAGAAGGAATCCGTGGGGAGGTTATACGGGCTGGGCCGATCTCGATGAGGAAGAATCTGGTGGAGTCCGGCCTCAGGGGTCTGATGATCTGGGCTTGTTTTGAGAGGGCGTGCGGGCCTTCCTTTCATGGGCCATGGCCGTAATCTGGGCCCAGGATTGGGGGTAGGGAAATCCAGCGGTCATCAATTGCCCCTTCACCTTCTTGGCAGTTATTGCTCCGACTGCCAAGGGGGTGAATTTCGAGAACCATTATGACCGCGCCTGTTCGCGTGTAGATGCCTTCATAACTCCCTTTCATCTTTTTGTCATTTCTCATTTCTTGAATCCTATCTGCCTCTTTCCCTTTTCGGCCTTTCCTTACCCCTCAGATACTCTGCTCTTCTTTACTTTCCTGTCATTATCGCCTGGACATGCCTCTTTTTTCCTTTTTCATGAATATCTTTTAAAGATCCTGACATCATGGGCTTAGAGTCTAGAGTTACTTTGCGCTAAGACTTCAGACTTTGAGTATATATCAGTGTTAACTCCTCTTCACTTCTAGGCCCTTTGTCGGAGAAAAGGGAGTCTTTCCTTCCAGCCCTCTGTCTGCTTCCTTCTTCTAGCGAGATTCTCCTATTTTTTCTGCAAAAGATCTATTTGACGCCTTCTTCAAACGGATTGAGGTGAGCCTGGGGCTTCATGGCTTTGTTGCCCCAGGGGTTTGCTTTAATCTTGCTTTCATTATCTTGACAAAAGATTATCCTGACTTGTCTCTGTTTGGAACTTTTTGCAGTACCTGAGATAAAGATGGGTCAGTCCAAACCTCTTGAAAATCTAATATTACCTCGAGGGAGTCTGAAGGTTGCTTCTGAGGTCCTCCTAGTAGGGCGGTTGATGGGTGGAGTCATTTGGCAGGTCGTTGAAACTGTTTTACCCAGATCATCTGGCTGGCCTCCTCCTCTGGTTGTTGTTCGAGCTCCAAAGAGGCTATGGGCTGTTGGGGGGTCTGTTTTGACTTTACCTTCCTTCGAGAAGGAAATTTCCCCGATGTCCATGTTGTCGGCTTTTGATATAAATGGAGGTGGCGAAAATGATCAATTTATTATCCCCTTTGGTGTGGAGTACCTGTATTATGAGAGGCTGAGATCTGCTGCACTCAGTCAAGCTGCCGTCGATGCTTTCGAATATATGCTCTGTGATCTTCTTGAAGCCGTAACTCGAAGACTTATGTTTTTCATGCGTGACATACGAACAACATATAATATCTGAGCTTGTTCATATGTATCGTGCATCACACTTGGGCAACCGAATGTTTGCCTATAGGGGAACAGTGAGAAATGCTTATGGGAATCAACTTATTCAGTTCCTCTATAATAACGAAGCGGGGCTCGGCCGACCTACAGAGCTCGTTTTCCGTATCCGAGAGTTCCTCTGTATCGAAAACTAGGATAGTGTGATGGGTGATAGTGATGTAAACGTAGACGATGTATCTGGTCATGTAAATCCTCTAAGGATAGCTTTTTATTCTGTAATGTGGGTATTTGTAACGTGCTGTAATGAAACTTTCGTTTTTTCGTTCATATCCGAACTGTTCCTTCTTTATTATGAATGAGATGTTGAGACTGTTTTCTTCGTGGTTTTCTCTGAGAAGTCTACGATATTGTTTTTTCCTTCTTGTCTTTTAATTGACCCGACCCAGAATCCATTTAGCCAGTCTGAGTTTTTAGTTTACTCTTTCCGAGCTGTACCGACCGACCTGCGAGCTCGCTTTCGGTTTACTTTATCCAAGCGAGACTAACCGATCTGCGAGCTCTGCTTTTAATCAAGGGGTTGAGCTTCTGACCCATAACTTTCAATTTATTTTTTTTTGAGCTGGACTAACCGACCTGTGAGCTCTGTCTTTAATCAATGGGTTGAGCTTCTGACCCATAACTTTGTAAGATTCCGAGGCGTCTTCATCGCTTCGTTCTGGGCTCCTGGCCTTTGCTTAATGATGATCCTTCTTAGGTGATAGGCTGGTCTGACCCTTATCATGCTTCCCCCTGTTTGTCTCCTTGGGTCTTTCTACGACTTACTCTTCTTCCTTAGTTTTTACTACCTGAGCGGTGATGATGTGCATTTTGCGTGTCAGGTCGTCCTGAGTGAGAGATTCAATTGGAGCTCGGTCTCAGGGTTTTGACAATTTGGGTTTATCTTACGTAGATAGCGTGTGGGCCTTCGGCTGATGGGCTATTGCCGTGGGCCTGGCCCTTTGTAGGGGTGGAGAAGCCCAGCGGTCATCTCCTTGCCCCTTTACCTTCTCGCCGGTTATTATCTAACCGTTCAGAGGGTAAACTTCGAGAGCAATTAATGATCGCGCCGCTCCAAGACAAAACTGCTCAGAACAACGTTTCATCTCATTATTGCCTTTCACTTCGAATTCTCCCTGTCTTCTGAAGAAACTCGTTCTCTTCTGTTCTCTATTTTCCTGCAACTTCTTCTGTTTTTTCCACCCTATTGCGTTTTCAGGTACGCTTCTTTGCTCTTCTATGGAGGGTCCAAAGCTCCCGGATGTCGTTAATCTTAGGTCGCATATCACTTCTTCTACCATAAATAAACATATTTCTCAGAGGTATCTAGATACTCCGCTTTATCTTATTCGAGCTCCTTTCCAAAATGAAAGGATAGTTCTTCCAAACCCTCCCCCCCTGGTTTGATGGATCCCCAGAGGGGGCGTTGTATAGTCTTTTTTCTCAAACAGAGGGATTTCGGTCTACCTTTCCCTTTTACTCCTTTTTTTGCCGAGGTTTTCCGATACTTCGGAGTAACCCCCCGGATGTTATCCCCAAATTCTATTCTGTTCATGAGTTGTTTCGAATCCATCTGCCGAAGCTGGGGTTTCACACCCACGGCCTGTCTGTTCGTCACTTTCTTCCGTCTCGTTAGGGCGGTTCAGAATTTCTATTATTTTTCCCCCCGTAGTGGGTTGTCTCTTTTCACGGGCTACAAGGATTCCATAAAGGGATGGGTTGAGAATTTCCTTGTGGCGGAGCTGAAATTAGAATCCGCCTTATCATGGGAAGTGGATCTAAGTTGGGAGGATGTTCCTCCGGGCTGCAATGACCTGCCTCGGTTGAGCCTTATTGAGCAAGTGGGGTTGCTTCGACTGACTTCTGTTGAAAGGAAGTATGATGTCGAGAAGTGTATGTTCGTGTCTAATCTTAAGGATATCCGGGACACGGGTATAGTGCCTCGTCCAGTGACTCCGTTTCTTCTTTGTAAATGATATTATAAAATGCGCTAATCCTTTATAGTTTCGTGTTTTTGCAGCTTCTGTCGTTGAAATGGAAGAGATCAGGCATCCGAAGAACTTAGTCCTGTCTCGGGATAATATGCATGCAATTTTCGATGCCCTTCGGGCTGGGCGTTCTGTGCCTAAGGTTGCTGCAGAGGTGGCTCAAGTTGCTTCTTCCAAGAAAGTTAGCCGACCTCCTACTAAGGCTTCCTCTCGAGATCCTAAGCTGAGCTCTCGAGGCTCTAAGTCATCTCGGCCATCTAGTCGTGGCAAGTCGGCCTTGACTATTAAGCCTACTGAAGAACCTAAGTCTGCTCAAGCTTCTTCAGAGGGTGTGAGGGGAGTTTCTCTAGCCATTGTGGAGCAGACCAAGGTCGTTGAACAGGCACAGTTGGGTCTTGCTCGTTCTTCTGAAGAGGTGTCAGGGGAAAACTTAAGTCCCCCATTACCGAGGATGAGGAGGCCCCTGGGAAGGGAAAAGAGATCGTCCTTGTGGAGGATGACGTCTTGGAGGCGCCTGCCAAGGATGACCCTACCCCTGTGGGGGTCAGGTCTGAGTCTGGAGACTCCGTAGGGAAAACCGGGGACAAGCGTCCAGCGCCTCATGGAACATCTGCCCCTCCTCCTGCCCAGAAGAAGCCCAGGGTTTCCAAAGGATCTTCTCCTGCCCTTCCTCCTATTGGGAAGGGAAAAATGTTCCTGTTGTACCTCTATTGTCTTCTACTGACAACGACACTCCGAACGTAGCGGACATCACTTCTCAATCTCCGGCCAATGCCGTCGCCGAACTTCTTAGAGAACGGATGTTTGGCGGAGCTACAGAGGCCTCGGATCCATGCCTGCTTGCCCTTACTGGTTTTTTAGCCAGTTCTACCAAGGAGCAAGCGTCCTTCCGATCCCGATCTCGTGAAGAGCTCAGGAATACAATCAGGGAGATGCTTTTGATGGTAAATTATTTTTCTCTCTCTTTTGGTCTTCTTTATTTCTTTCTTTTGACGGTTGTCCTCCCCTACTAGGTGACAGGTCTTTTTATGGAGGTGGACACTCGCGACCACTCCCTCCGGGAGTCCGTGGATCGCCGAATTGAAGAGGCGTGCCTGGAGGAGAATATATCTGCCACGAATGATGCCAGAGGCAATCTTCTAGCTGCCCGGGAACATTCCCAGTCCCTCCAGGTGGAGTTGCACTCTGCGTTGGAGGCCCTTAAAAGAGCTGAAGGCAGAGCGGCTAAGGCAGTAGAGCACACCAAATCCCTGGAAGCAGAGTTGTCTAGTACTCGCAGGGTTCTCCAGGAGTCTAATGAGAGGACAGCTGAGGTGGAAGTTCGTTGTGTAGAAGTTTTAAAGCAGCTGTCCTCTATGACAGCGGCTCTGCAGGAAAGAGATGAGGCTGTAAGTCAAAGGGATGAAGTCCAGTGCCAATATGAAGCCTTAAAGGCTGATTCTGAAGGACTTCAAGTTCGCCTGAATGAGGTGAATGCTCAGCAGGAGAGGGCCTTAGCTCGGGTGGAAGTCCTTGAGCAGGAGCTGAGCACGAGCTCTAAACATATCAGAGTCCTGGCTTCATCGGCGGAGGAGTCCCAACTTCGCCATCAACAGCTTAACCATGAAGTCAGGATTTTGGAATGTAAATGTTCAGCCCTGCTCGAGGTGGTGAAACATGCTGAAGGCAAGGTCCTACTAGAACGCGAGAGGTGTCTAGCAGAATATCAGGAGTCGGAGGAGCTGAAAAGAAAGATTGAGCAGGCCTGTGAAGCTCACCTTCAGGACTACAAGGATTCTCCTGAGTTGAAGGCATTTATAGCTGAGGCCTGTGAAACACATCTTGACGAATATAAAGCCTCTGCAGACATGAAAGCTGTTGTTCTTCAGAAAGCCTTCCGCATGTATGTAACTGGTTACAATCGCGGTATAAGAGAGGCTAGACATGCTCCTGATACTCCTCTGGCAAAGCTTCGTATGGCCGAAGTGGACTCTGATGGTGAGCCGGTGTTGTATGGAGAAGATGATTTCCCTATGCCTAGAGGGGACTGTCGCATTGGAGGTCCGTTGGCTGTATCTTCTGAAGAAGAATCCGAGTCGGATGGGGAGGACCTGGGAGCCCTTGAGTCTGAAGGAGGTGACCCCAAATCTGAAGGGGAGGACCTCGATCCAGGGTTGGAGATTGCCCCTGTTGTTGATACTAAGACATCTGACCCAAAGGATGCCGGGCTTCCTCCAGATATAGTTGTAAATAAACATAATGTAGGCGAGGATGTTCTTACAAATGTAAGTCCTTTAAGGACTATCTTTCCTTCAACCTCGTCCGATAAGTAGATTGTAACAGCCCTGTATTCTTAATGAAATTTTAATTTCTTTTTACTTGAACTATTTTTCGCTTTATAATTTATCTTTCCTTCTCGTAACTGTAATGCTTACATTGTATATTTTTATTCATAAGCTTTTTCTGAACTAGATTAGCCTTTAGTCATGAGCTCGATTCTTAGCTAACTGTCTGAACTTATAAGTCAGATCACATACCTTCTAATGGTGATTAGCAGGGTTGCCTTTTTGCTTTTAGTTCTGTCTTGTCAGGAAATGAAGCTGAGGTCCTTTCTTCCCAAATTGCCCCCTTGACCTCCTCAACCTTTCATTATATGAGTGTTGAGGGGGTAAATAATTTTTTCCTGCTTCCTTGGTTATGAGCTCGGATGTCTATTTGACGGACTCGAGTTATGATCGCGGTCCTTCAGCTTCATATGGAATTTTTTTTTTTTATATCCGCACTGAGAGCTCGGCTCTTTACTCTTCAATTAGGCTTTTACGCCTATGGCTTGTGATGCTTCGTATATCCCTGGGTATCTTCCAGGTTATTTGCTGTCTAGACCTCTTTGTAAGCTGAGCTTAGCGTCAGCGATCACTTTTTAAGTTCAGTACCTTTTGGCCATAGTACTCCGAGCTCCTTCGGGAGATCGGAGTTTGGCATTTCTTTGATGCCTTTGGACGCATCTTTTTGTGAGGTCGGAACTGTATTTTTATGCATTGTCCCTGCATATGATATGGGGAATTTTTGCTTAAAGATGGTCTTAAGGCCTTCTCCAGCTGTTTTTTACTTTGTTTTCCTGGGAGTTCTTAGGGGATCCCGGTCTTCTTTGTATTTCTGGGATGACCTTGGGGCCTCGCCGGCTGTTTTTGCTTCAGGAGATCTTACGGGATCCTAGTCATTTTTATATTTCCGAGATGACCTCGGGGCCTTGCCGGCTGTTTCTGCTCTAGGAGATCTTACGGGATCCTGGTCATTTTTGTATTTCCGGGATGACCTCGGGGCCTCGCCGGCTATTTTTGCTCCAGGAGATCTTACGGGATCCTGGTCATTTTTGTATTTCCGGGATGACCTCGGGGCCTCGCCGGTTGTTTTTGCTCCAGGAGATCTTACGGGATCCTGGTCATTTTTGTATTTTCGGGACGACCTCGGGGCCTCCCCGGCTGTTTTTGCTCCAGGAGATCTTACGGGATCCTGGTCATTTTTGCTCCGCAGTGACCTCGGGGCCCCGCCGGCTGTTTTTGCTCCAGGAGATCTTACGGGATCCTGGTCATTTTTGTTCCGGGGTGACCTCGGGGCCCCGCCGGCTGTTTTTGCTCCAGGAGATCTTACGGGATCCTGGTCATTTTTGCTCCGGGGTGACCTCGGGGCCCCGCCGGCTGTTTTTGCTCCAGGAGATCTTACGGAATCCTGGTCATTTTTGCTCTGGGGTGACCTCGGGGCCCCGCCGGCTGTTTTTGCTCCAGGAGATCTTACGGGATCCTGGTCATTTTTGTTTCGGGGTGACCTCGGGGCCCCGCCGGCTGTTTTTTGCTCTCAATTTGGTTTGTGGTGTCAGGAAATCTAGGGGATCCTGTACACCTACCTTTCTTCTTCATGGAGGAATATTATTCATGAAAATAAGGATAATCTCATTGTGTAAATAACTTGTTTCTTCCATATTTATCAGAATACAATGTTTTTCTTTACAACTATATCAAGAGAAATACCTCTTGAGGTGTTGAATATTCCAAGCGTGGGGCTCCTGGTTCCCTTGCATATCTTCAATCTGGTATACTCCTGGCCGGACTACTTTTGTTACCTTGAACGGGCCCTCCCAGGTCGGTGCTAGCTTACCAGCTGCCGCTCTTTTTCCTGTGGCTTCCAGGTTTCTTAAGGCCAGGTCTCCCACTTTCAAGCTTCTTTCTCTGACCTTTTGGTTGTAGTATCGTGCTGCCCGTTGTTGATAGGCGGCAGTTCGGATTTGAGCTTCTTCCCTGATTTCCTCAAGGGCGTCCAGGTTGCTTCTTAGCTTGTCATCGTTAGTGCTCTCACTAGCAAATTGGACTCGATGAGTAGGAATCTGCAACTCAACTGGGACTACGGCCTCTATACCATAGGCAAGTGCAAAGGGCGTTTCTTTAGTGGGTGCTCTTGGGGTGGTTCGGAGTGCCCACAGGATGCTGTTGAGTTCTTCTGCCCAATTTGTCTTTGCCCCATCTAGTCGCTTTTTTAATCCTTGTAGGATGGCTCTGTTGGTGACCTCTGTTTGGCCGTTAGTTTGAGGATGAGCCACGGAGGAGAATTTATGCCAGATACCCATGTTCGCGGTGAAAGCTCTGAAGGTGCTGCAATCAAACTGTCTGCCATTATCTGAAATAAGCACCCTGGGTACACCAAATCTGCAGATGATATGTCCCCACACAAAATCTATCATCTTTCGAGCTGTAATTGTGGCAATTGCTTCCGCCTCTGGCCATTTTGAGAAGTACTCTACAGCCACCACTACAAATTTCCTCTGCCCCGTAGTCTTAGGGAAAGGTCCCAGAATGTCAATTCCCCATTGCGAGAAAGGCCATGGACTGGATATGTTGGCTTGAGGAGTGGCTGGAGTTTTGATGGCATTGGCAAATCTCTGGCATACATCACACCTTCGGACGAACTCTTCTGCTTCTTTTTTAACAGTGGGCCAATAATACCCTTGCCTGAATACTTTATTAGCTAATGTCCCTCCTCCCTCGTGGGCTCCACACATGCCTCTATGTATTTCTTCCATCACCTTCGTAGCCTCTTTCGGGCTCAAGCATCGGAGCCACGGACTGGACTTTCCTTTTCTGTACAAGGTCCCCCTTATCGCCTGGTAGTTAGCGGCACGAGCTGCTATCTTTTTGGCTTCATCTTTATCCTCGGGGAGTTTTCCTTTCTCCAGGTATTCTAAGTAAGGGGTCATCCAAGTCGGGTTCTGTTCCATCTGCAATATCGTGTTAGTTTTATTAAAAGCAGGTGTATGGACATGTTGTATGTACACTTCATCGGGAAGTTGTTCCAATTCTTCTTTGGACAATCGGCTAAGCAGATCTGCTTCCTCATTTTCTTCTCGGGGTATTCTTTGAAACCTGATGGTTACTCCTCGACTTGTGAGCTCGGCTTCTAAAGTTTTTACTTTAGCCAGGTAACTCTGCATAAGGGGGTCTCTAGCCTGATACCTCCCTGTTACTTGGTTGATAACCAGCTGAGAGTCGCTGTTTATCTCGAGATCGGTTACTCCCACTTCCAGTGCCACCAATATCCCATTTATCAGGGCTTCATATTCTGCCACATTATTCGAGGCTTTGAACTCTAGACGTAAGGCGTAACATACCTTAAAATCCTCTGGCCCCTTAAGCATTATTCCGGCACCACTGCCCTCAGTGCCTGATGCTCCGTCTACATACAACTTCCAGTTAAATCCTGGATGAGGCTCCCCCTCACGTTCTTGTCCTGCTATCCCTGAGGATGATCCTCCCTGCTCCTCGTTGAATGAGCATTCTGCTATGAAGTCAGCCAAAGCTTGAGATTTTATAGCTGTCCTGGGTCGATATTCTAGACAGTAAGGACTGATCTCTACGGACCAAGCCAACATCCGACCTGAAGTTTTCGGCCTGCGTAGAATCTTCTTTAAGGGTTGGTCTGTCATCACAACTCCTTGGTGGCCTTCCAAGTAAACTTTGAATTTCCGGACTGCTAGCAATAGGGCGTAAGCCATTTTTTCAATGTTCGAATATCTGACCTCGGTATCTCTGAGTACCTTGCTGACGTAAAAAACGGGTTTCTGCTCCCCTTCTTCCACCCTTACTAACACTGCGCTGACTGCTTGTTCTGAGGCTGCCAAATATATCAGGAGTTCTTCCCCTTTCATAGGACTACTGAGCACGTGGGGCGAGCTGAGATATCCCTTAAGCTCTGCGAAGGCTTTTTGGCAGTCTTCTGTCCATTCAAAGTTTGGCACCTTCCTCAATTTTTTGAAAAATGGTAAGCATTTTTCTGCTGACCTTGACATGAATCGGTTGAGTGCTACTACTCTTCCGGTTAGTCTTTGGACGTCCCTTACACAGGTCGGCTCTGGCATTGTCAATATGGCTTCTACCTTCTCCGGGTTAGGCTCGATGCCTTTTCCGTTCACCATGAATCCCAAGAATTTTCCTCCTCTAATAAAGAAAGCACATTTTGCTGGGTTCAACTTCATTATGTACTGGTTTAATAACCCGAATACCTCCTTCAAGTCTGTTATGTGCTGCTGGAAATTTGGGCTTTTGACCACCATATCATCTACGTAAACTTCTACATTTCTGCCAATCTGGTTTTTGAAGATTTTATTCATCAATCTTTGGTAAGTTGCCCCGGCATTCCTTAATCCGAATGGCATAGCTCTGTAGCAATAAGTTCCATCTTCAGTTATAAACGAGGTCTTTTCCTCATCCGACCTTTCCATTGGGATTTGATGGTAACCAGACATAGCATCCAAAGAAGACATATAATCAAAACCGGCCGTAGAGTCGACCATTTTATTAATATCAGGAAGTGGATAACAATCTTTAGGGCAGGCCTTATTTAGGTCAGTAAAATCTATGCACATCCTATATTTGCCATTGGCTTTTTTGACTAATACAGGATTTGCTAACCACTGTGGGTACATGATCAAGCACAATTTAGCCACATTTTTATCATAATCATTATTGTTTATTTACACATTTTTTTGGTTAATTTATGGTTTTTATCTTGTTTTTACAGAAAAGGAAGAATTTGGAAAATTGGAGAAAAAGTGCAGAAAATTGACAGAAAAGTGATTGGGTCAGTGATTTGCCCAGTGATCTGCCCAGATCAAGCTGAAGCAGAAACCTGGAGGCAACAGGCAGAAGTGATATGGGCAGTGATTTGCCCAAGACACTCGAAGAAACAGGGCAAATTACTCGCAGAGGCAGAGAGGACTGACTTACAGAAAAGTGATTGGATCAGTGATTTGCCCAAAACACTCAGATCACCGGGCAAATCACTTTGACAGCAGAAACTGACAGAAGAGCGGGAAATTGGGCAGAAAACAGAAATTCGAATTTTCAGAAGTCCAATTCCAACCCAATCACTACCAACATAAAACCAAGAGCTAGGAAAGAGCTTCTCATCCAAGAAATTCCAATTGCAATTAAATTTAACATCAAAAGAGGAGTCAAACACCAAATCAAAAAGGGATTTTGAAACCCTAGATGTATGAAATTCTGCAGCTATAAAAGGAGAGCCTCCAAACCAGCAAAGGCACTTTTCTGATCAGGAACTCAGCACCTTCTCCCTCGCCAGAAACTCTGCAGCTGCTCTTCTTTCTTTTCTTTTCATCTTTTGTGTATTTTAGTCACCATGAGTGGCTAAATTCATTCTTTTCTAGTTGAAGTTGAGAATATTCAGATTTGTGATGATTTGGGAGGTTTAATACTCCATTGTTGAACTCTTGTTTGTTTTAATATTTATGCAATCTGATCTTTTCCATAATTATTACTTGGCTTTTAGAATCAATAAGGGCCCATTGCTTTTAAATTGCTTAAGTGGTAAATTGTTTGAATGATTTAGGTCCGTAATTGCTTAAATTGTTTGAACATAAATATAATCAGTTGCAAAACCTAGCCTTGACCACGCGGTTGGCAAGGATAGAATTGGGTTTCTCTAAGTCTTAATGCGATCAACGGTTGTTCGATGCTAAATGCCCCAAGGACGTTCCTTGGCAACTTGTTGATCAGTGTTTGATTAGCGAACGTTTCCTAATCCAACTAGAACTAAGGAGGAATTTGGATTGTGAGAAGCGTCTTCCACAACCAAAACTGATTTATTGAAATCAAATAGAAGTCTTTAGTAATCAATGATCAATTCTGAACAAACTGAATTAGGCTCACACTTCAGCTAGAATCTCTTTCCCATTGATATTCTCACTTATTTAAATTATTGTTCTCTTTTGCTTTTAGATTTTAACTCATCAAAACAAACCCCCCTCTTTTACTTATTTGTTATTACTTGCCTTAGTCATTATTAGGAAGATACTTGGTGTCAATTCCCTGTGGTTCGACCCTATTGTCACTATCTGCAAATTTATTTGTTGATTGATAATAGGTTTATTTTTTACAGCTTCGACAACCGCCTATCAGGACATAACTTCCCTAATAAAGCCTGCCTCCTCGAGTTTCTGCACCTCCTCCCTGGTGGCCTGCTGCTTCTCTCTTCCTACTACTCTCTTCTTCTGCTTTACTGGCTTGGCTTCGGGGAGTACATTCAGTTTGTGTGTCATTACCTTAGGGTCAATTCCAGGCTTGTCGGAGGGCTTCCAGGCGAAACTAAACGCATGACCTCAGATCAGGGCCATGACTTCAGCTTTTTGTTCTTCAGTGAGGCCGGCGTTGAGACTGAAGACCTTGTCTGCCTCCGCTTCTGATAGAGGGAAGATCTCCAGCTCCCCCACCAGTTCTGTCCTGGCCTCTGTTTTCTCATCCCGAACCTCTAGAACTTCTGAGTCAAGAGCCTTTTCAGTGGAGCTCGGTTCTGCTACTGTGGCTAAGTATACTGCTCTTGCCTCTTCCTGGCTGCCCCGGACTATTCCCACTCCTTCTTCTGTTGGAAATTTAAGCGCCAAATACCTAATACTGGTGACAGCTTCGAAGTTGAACAGCGCAGGCCTCCCCAGTATCACATTATAGCTCAACGGAAGTTTGACCACTAAAAATACCTCGTGGTGAGTGCGAGTCCTGGGTGCTTCACCTAAGGTGAGAGCCAGCTTCACCTTCCCTTCTACGAGTATTGGTACTCCTCCGATTCCCTTGATTGGAGCCTGGTCTCGGACCAACTGTTCTTCCGGAATTCCCATCTGCTGAAAGACCCGGTATGGTAGCAAGTTGACTTTACTCCCGTCATCCACTAAGACCTTCTTTACCTGATAATTGTGAATGACGGCTTCAATGACGAGCGCGTCATCATGGGGCAGCTGAATACCCTGAGCATCTTCTAAAGAGAAGGTGATGGTCATAGGAGAGTGGTCAACGATTTGCATGACCTCAGTACTGCTGGTCTCTCCCTCCCGATTTCTCTTCTTCCCTCGGCGGCCCATCCGACCTCCCGTTCCTCCAACAATCATGTTGATGGTCCCACTGGATCCATCATTCACTGGTCCTGTTCCTGTTCTCCTCGGCACCTGAACCGCCGGACTGGATTGAGGCCTTTGTCCCTCTGATTTCTTTACAAAGTTCTTGAGGTGCCCCCTCTTTATTAACCTCTCGATCTCTGCTATCAATTGGAAGCAGTTGTTGGTATCGTGGCCATGCGTCCGATGATATTGACAATATTTGTTAGGATTCCGACTTCATAGGTTTGGGCCACTGGAGGAACTCCTTATTCTGGACAGCCATGAGCACCTCGGCTCTGGACGCATTTAGTGGAGTCGGCTTCTCAGGGACCCAAGGGGGAGGCAATCTTGGCTCAGGGGCCCGTGGAGGGGGAGGCCTTTGATCCCTTCACTCCCAGGCCTGCTTGTACGGCTCGGGCCTCTTGCCGTGTTTCTTTTCATGTTTCTCCGGCCTCCTTTCTTCTGAGGCTTTTTCTTTTCCTGTCATCCTTTTGGCAAATCGGCTTGTTACTAAGGCGTCATCCTGCCTTATATACTTCTCCACTCTCTGCATCAGCTCGGCCAGGGAGGTCGGAGGCTTCCTGCTTAAGGAACCGAAGAACTCGGCAGAGGTCGTTCCCTTTTGCATTGCCTCTACCGCCCTTCCTTCATCGAGATCGGGAATCTGCAGGGCCTCCGTATTGAAACGAGCGACATACTCTCTGAGTGATTCACCCTCTCTCTGTCTTACTGTCTCCAAGTAGCTCGTCTTCCTCTCTGCTGGCACCCCGGCTATGAATCGACTGATGAAGCGAATGGCTAGGTCTCCGAAACTTCTGATACTTTCGGCCTCAAGGCTGTTGAACCACGCCCGCGCTGGTCCTGAGAGCGTCGTTGGAAATACTTTACACATTAAGGCATCTGACAGAGTTTGCAACTCCATGAAGGTCTTATAGTTCATGACGTGCTCCCTCGGGTTACCAGTTCCATCATAAGCCGCCATTGATGGCATCATAAACTTCTTAGGGACAGTCTCTGTAACAGCCCGGCCCCGTACGACCGGC
The DNA here is from genome assembly GCF_001659605.2 of Manihot esculenta. Lineage (NCBI taxonomy): Eukaryota > Viridiplantae > Streptophyta > Magnoliopsida > Malpighiales > Euphorbiaceae > Manihot > Manihot esculenta. Next base: position 10,027,736 of record NC_035171.2, read on the forward strand.
CCTGTTACCGCTCACAGCCCGTGACCTTCCTCTGGGCCCAGCCACTGTGAGCAGCTCTTAACATCCCTTCACCCTCACGGGTTCCAGGCAGGATTTGTCCCCTTGGGTTCTCGTCAAACGCATCCTTCCCCAAGTGGATTTGGCCCAAATTTCCCTTAGGAAATTAGGTCGCCTCCCCCACTGCTCGAACCCTTGACCTCCCACTTTAAGGGAATAGTCTGGTGAGAGTGAGTACCAATTGTTCCATTGGAACAATTGGTACTCACTCTCACCAGACTATTCCCTTAAAGTGGGAGGTCAAGGGTTCGAGCAGTGGGGGAGGCGACCTAATTCCCAGAGGAAGGAATTGGGCCAAATCCACTCGGGCTAGGGCGGGCCGTAATGGCTCCCCCGAGGGACAAATCCTGCCTGGAACCCGTGAGGGTGAAGGGATGTTAAGAGCTGCTCACGACGCCAGTGGAAAGCCCGAGGTGGCGAGAGGGCCAGGCGAGGGATAGCCCTGGGCCGTGAGCGGTAACAGTGCCGGGGATCACGTCCGGGCTGTTACATAAAAAGGCGCCTTTTTATGTAACAGCCCGGCCCCGTACGACCGGCCCTGTTACCGCTCACAGCCCGTGACCTTCCTCTGGGCCCAGCCACTGTGAGCAGCTCTTAACATCCCTTCACCCTCACGGGTTCCAGGCAGGATTTGTCCCCTTGGGTTCTCGTCAAACGCATCCTTCCCCAAGTGGATTTGGCCCAAATTTCCCTTAGGAAATTAGGTCGCCTCCCCCACTGCTCGAACCCTTGACCTCCCACTTTAAGGGAATAGTCTGGTGAGAGTGAGTACCAATTGTTCCAATGGAACAATTGGTACTCACTCTCACCAGACTATTCCCTTAAAGTGGGAGGTCAAGGGTTCGAGCAGTGGGGGAGGCGACCTAATTTCCTAAGGGAAATTTGGGCCAAATCCACTTGGGGAAGGATGCGTTTGACGAGAACCCAAGGGGACAAATCCTGCCTGGAACCCGTGAGGGTGAAGGGATGTTAAGAGCTGCTCACAGTGGCTGGGCCCAGAGGAAGGTCACGGGCTGTGAGCGGTAACAGGGCCGGTCGTACGGGGCCGGGCTGTTACAGTCTCTTGCTGCACCCATTTTGAGAAAGGGGAAGAAGTAGGCAAAGAGGTTTGGCTTTGGTCTTTCTTACCTAGCTCGGCTAGGAGCTGTTCTCTCAATTTCTTCAACTTTTGGTCCACCTTCTCGTCTTCTGGGCTGGGTTTTTTCTCCAGGTGGTATTCCTCCTCCTCTGCTTCAGTTCCCGTCCACCTGGTTATTTCGGCGGAATAATTATCCACCTCCTCATTTTCTATCATCTCTCTCGCCCTCCTCGCATGGATTCGGGCCTCCGGTCCTTCCTCTTTCCCGGCTTTTCTCCCTTTTTCTTCAGTATCACGGCTGCTGGTTTGAAGACGATCAGGTGCAGGTCGGGGGTCATTGGTCTGAGGTTCCTCTACAACCGGGAGTGTATTTACTGGGGTGCTGAGGCCTCTCTGTTGCATTATCTGCCCCAACCAGTGGGCGGTATTTTGTAACTGGAAGGCCATGTTTTGAAGATCCTGGTTAGACAGGGTAACAGTGGGAGTATTCCCTGCCAAACTTGGCGAGGGATTAAGAGGAACAGGCGTTTGGTTGTTTAATGTCGTAGGACTAGAAAAGGAGAATTGTTGCCCCTCTTGGGCAGAGCTTAGGTCATTTGGGACGTTAAGGTTACTTTCTTGGTGATTAGCCATCGTGGATCTCAGTGGGTTTTGTTAAGAGTGAAAACTCCGGTGATGAAAAGATCTCCGTCGTTTTCCACAGACGGCGCCAATTGATGATCTGAGATCCAATAGAATAGGGTTTTTCAAGGGTTTTTGTATTAAAGAATAAAGCTTGGCCCATCTCTCTAGAGGGGTATCCCTTTTATCCTTTCTGTCTGCTTGCTGGTGACGTACGACGGCTCTCCTATGATTGGGCCACGCGTCTTTGCCATATAGATATGGGCGTACGAGGATATCAGGCGCCTGCTCCATGCGTAACGGCCTCTGATTCTCCCCCGTGCGTACACTCGAGCGGATCTGCCAGGCTGTATGACGAGTCTCGTTCTAGATTCTAGGCTGGGCCGAGAGCTGGGCTGGACGCTGAACCCAGGAGAAGAAGGAATCCGTGGGGAGGTTATACGGGCTAGGCCGATCTCGATGAGGAAGAATCTGGTGGAGTCCGGCCTCAGGGGTCTGATGATCTGGGCTTGTTTTGAGAGGGCGTGCGGGCCTTCCTTTCATGAGCCATGGCCGTAATCTGGGCCCAGGATTGGGGGTAGGGAAATCCAGCGGTCATCACCATCTAAACTAAAATTCTCTTTCTATTCTTTTTGATATTTTTATACGGCCCGTACTAGCTTCCAATCCACTCCTTTCGGAGTCTCATCCGATTCATCTTCAGATTCGGACTTACCTTTGTACTGCACTCTGGCCGCTTCTATTTGGACCCTTGGGGTGTCTACAAAAGGTTCATCTCTTCTTCCGTGGTCCATCTTAGACGCCTCTTTCCGGGCCTTATACTGCTCAAGAATAGCCTGCAACCTTTGAATATACTAGAGTATCTACTCATTGTTCAAATTATTAAGGTCTGCTTTGTAGACCACTGGAGGTGTATTTTCTCAATTGTTTGGAATAGAGAAAATGATGAATCCCTTGTTGGTAGCACCATAAGTAGCTGTTGTAGGGCTATCGACCATTTTGAGAGTGAGAGGAAAGAGAAGGAATAGAAAACCGGTCGTAATCTAAATGAATGAAGATGATTCATTGGATTTCTCGACAACGAAACCAAATAATGTTGTTGAGATTAAACTAATGATGGGCCCAGAATGGAACTATGTTGTGATTGGTTAGAACCTGCAAGGGAGAAAATGAGAGGTAGTTGTGGGTGTCCACGGCAACCACTCCGATGCTCAAGTTAGTATCGTGACAATAGAGAGAATGCAACGAATTGCTTAGAGCTTTAGTGTTAGAGAATAGTGTACCTTTACCTCTAGGATTATTCTCTTTTTATACTGTAAGAAGATATAGATACATATAAAGTTTTCTGAAAATCCAGCGATAATATGGTCGGCTGCTCAATAATCACTAAATTAGTTGGTAATTTCGTGATTTCTGGTGAAATGAGAATGTGCCTGTCAATGCTAACTCTATGCTAAGCCTCGGCCTATCCGGAGACAACAAATCTTGACGATAGTTCGGGCGTCAAAGCGTCCAGATCTTCTTCTCTTGTGGCGGGACTGCATTTTTCACTTGTCTTATTCTTACCGCGTAACCCATGTTCTACAGTGACAATTTATAACTTACTTTTAGGCAGATATTATATAACATCACTTACCTCAAAAAACTTACTCCTTGTTAACTTTTTATCTAAAGAAATAAAATCTCATTTGGCTAAAATATTTTTTTATTTTTTATAAAAAAATTAAAAAGTTAAATTTATTTCTAAATTATAAGATGAAAAAAGAAATAAAATTTCACCTTTCAGTTTAATTTTACTTTAAACTATTATTAAAATATAAAGGGTATTAATTATCATATTTTAGAATATAAATTACACTTTATTTATATTATTTTCCATCACTTATCACAGTATAAACTATATTCTACGTGGTTTATTTGATATTATTTAAATTTTTATTAATAGTTTTTGAATGAATTTAGATCGAAAAAATAAAATATTTAATTTATTAGCAAGAATAGAATAAATTTAAAAAAATTATTATGAGATCTTTAAATTTTAGAGAAATTAACTGGTTATTTCTTATAATTCTTAGAGTTGATTAAAATATTCTCTATTATCTCAAAATACAACTATTTGATCATTATGTTAAGAATTCCACTAGTTAAAAAAGGAAATTGCAGGTCAAAAGAGAGATAGTTATTATAAATTTCAAAAATAACCATATACGGTTTTATTGGTTCGATTTAGTTCATCAAAATTGATTTCATGAATAAACATCAAAAACCCAAAAACATTTATGCCCAGAGAAGCTAAACTTCAAACGTTAAGTAACATTCAATTATATATAAAAAAAAAAAATCTAGATTAAATCAAACCCAGAAACTAAAAATTAATTATCAATACAAACACTAATCTAAGAAACTAAACTTTAGATTTTATAGATAAATTAAATACTACGTAAAAAAATCCATAAATTCTTAAAAAATCAAATAGAAACAACCATAATCAAATCTCATTCAAGTAAAAATCCCATCAACACACAGAAACCTCCACAAACAACAACCCATAAACCCATTGCCCACCCAAATAATCATACTAAAAAACTCTATATCTCGAAGTCCTTACAAACCCAGAAACTTGATATACGAAACAACGGAAAAGATTGACCATAGACTGTCGATCAAATTGAGAGAAAGAGCAACCATCATAAGAAAGTGACCTTCGGTGACGAATGTCGAATCCGTCAATTAAAACTTATTTCCCTTTCCTTGATTTAATATGAATTTGTAGATAGGGTAAATAAGTATTGATCCCACAGTAACCTTAAATCTATTCAATTTAGATGACTAGTTGAATAAGAAGAATAGTTTCAAACAAAAAGAGAGAAGAAGAGAATTTTTATTTGAAAAAATTGATTTTGCCTTGGGCAAGCTAAAAAAACTTAAAAGAAAAATAAACAATGCAATTGAGATGGTGAAACAAATAATTAGATTTAGATTAAAATTCAGCTGAAGGTAATCAAATTGAGGGGATGGCAGTTGATCATTGATTAGAAAGATAATTCATTTTATTACCTATTGTTTGTTTATAATGTTCAAATACATGAATTCCACTAGTTCTTCCTTATGATTGAATTAATCTACTTCACGTTTAAATTAATTTCTAGTTAACTAATAACCCCAACACACATGTAGATTTAATTAGTTAACTGCTTTAAGAGAGAATAATCCAAACTTGATCAATAATAATATACGAATTATTTAAATCAAATCTATTAGTTCCTTAACATAAAGGAATATGCTAATTGCTACTTCTTATTAACCCAATTAAATAATTACGGGTTTAATTGGGTTAATTAGCAATATATTATTTTTCAAGAGATTCAATAGACCATTTGAATTCTTAAGAGGCCAATAATGGAGGTGATATTCTCCGAAATCAGAAATTAATAGAAAATAGAAATAAGATAAAGAGAATTTAAGCATATAATCTCACAACTTAAATAAAACCTCAATTTGGATTAACCTTCAAAAGAAAAGAATTATTTAGCTTCTAAGGGTCATAATAAAATTGCAAAAACTAAAGAAAAGAGAAGAAGAAGGGGGCGACTAGGAGGTGACCGAATTCGAAAGAGGAGAAGATGAGAAGAAAAGATGATTTTAGGTTAATTGTAATACCCGGCTAGACTCCGGTATCGGAATTCCTACCGTCCGGTGGAATCTCGGATGTCGGAGACCTCTAGAAGGGTAAAATCATGTTTTCACAAATGTTTTCATGTTTTAATGATTTTTAAGTAAGAATGAATTTGAGTTTTTAAATGAAAAAGACCATGGAACCATTACCAGGTTCGGCCGCCGAAAGTCATGTTCGGCCGCCGAACGTGGATAGGTTTTGGGAGCACTTTTGGCCTCCGAAAGTTGTAATTGAAAGAAACCAGGTTCGGCCGCCGAACATGCATGAGATGTGGGGGCATGTTCGGCCCCCGAACGTGAACTGGCCAGCCCCTATATAAGAGCTCCATGGCCGAAACGGGTGAGTTTTCTCCCCATTTTCGGCCACGGTGAGTTCTTGCTCCTCCATGGTTCGTTTTTTATGATTTTCCTTCAATCCTTCATGTTTTAACAAGGTTTATGTCGTTTTGAAGAGATTTGAGCAAGTTTTGGAGCTTTGAGGTTCAAGAACTCAAAATCTCCCACCTCCGAGTTTAGGGCGTCTCTCTCTCGATCTTCAAGAGGTAAGAGCCGATCTTAAACTCATTTCATGTTTAAAGTAAGTTTTATGCAAGATCTATGGGGTAGAATGCATGTCTAGCTCATAGTTAGGTTTTTGAGTTAATGTTATGTTTTGAGCAATGTGGCTTGGATTGTGTTGTTGTTGTGTGTTGTAGTTGGGGTTTTAGGTAGTTTGAAACCCCTAGGAGCCCATGAGTGTATTTTTGCATGATTTGGTGAGTTATATGCATGTTGGATTGAATGGGAGAAATTTTGTGCAAAGGGAGCCAAGTTTCTGCCCTTTGGCAGAAACCAGGTTCGGCAGCCGAAGGCACTTTCGGCCGCCGAACATGGCTTGGGAGGCAGGCCTTTCGGCTGCCGAAGTTACCCCCGAAAAGAGACTTTTGTCTTTGTCTGGGACTTTCGGCCGCCGAAGGTGCCGCCGAACCTGCCTGGGTTTCGGCTCTGGAGGGACTTTCGGCCGCCGAATGTGTTGCCGAACCTGCCCTGTCCAGCCTTCCTTTGCATGTTTTTGCATGATTGTTTTGAGGTATTTTAGGGGGTTTTTGGGGGATGTTTTAGAGTTATGTTCATGTATGTTTGGTCCCTCATTTGAGTCCACCTGTGTAGGTTCGGACCCGAGGAACCGAGGACCCCAGCAGTGAGTCAGTCACTTCAGAGTCAGTAGAGCTTCAGCCAGAGGTGAGTGGAATAACTCTTATGCTTTTAAATAAATAAATCAGTTTTAGCATGATTCACGCATCATGAATGCCATGAGATAATAGGGTGTTGCATTAGACTCACGAATATGTTGCATTGCATATTATGTTTGATGATGTGGATGGATGTTGAATGATCCATTAGTCCCCCTATGCTATGATGATGATGATACGGTACGGAAGACTAGTGAGGCCCATTCTACGCCCCTGGCACTATGTAAGAGAAAGACCAGTGAGGCCCATTCTACGCCCCTAGCACAGTTGGACCATGTTATGTTATGCTATGTAAGAAAAAGACCAGTGAGGCCCATTCTACGCCCCTGGCACAGTTGGTCCATGTAGGGGACTATTGGTGACAAATTCATCCTTGATGTGATTAGCTGTGATGTGATGCATTCCATGTTATCATATGTTTTAAATGTTTTACTATTCTGCTCACTGGGCTCTTGTAGCTCACCCCTCTCCCTTAACCCCCAGGCTTGCAGGTACAGGGTAGACCAGGAGGTCAGCAAGAGTAAAGAAGTCCTTGTTTTGTAATAGATAGAAAGTGGACATGACAAATTATGTAATGATTTAATGTTATGTTTAGCCATGTTATGTAATGATGATATTAAGGTTTAGAAGTGTGCTTGACCATAGTCTGTTGTAATCCCTTTTTGTTATATACATGATCTTGATGTTTATGTTTGACCAACTCAACTTCTGATGTATCGCCATTGGGGCAAATGTTGAGATCCCACAGAGGGATTAATGTTTAAGTTATGCTATGTATAGTGCATGCACAGGTTGAGTTTGGTGTATGAGGAAAAGAAAAGTTTTAAATTTTTATGTATGATTGTTGATCATGTATGGGATTAAACAGGTTTACAGGTTATATGTTAGGCTTGCTACGGGTCCCGGCGGCCTTAAGCCGATCTGGATCCTAGCGCCGGTAGCGGTCCGATTTTCGGGTCGTTACAGAGTGGTATCAGAGCCCTAGGTTCATATGGTCGGACCTAGAGTGTCGGGCTCATAGAGGTTATAGAAGGTCAAGCACAATAGGAAGATCATGTCCACTAGGATAGGATGTGGAGTCCTGTCTTGCATGATAATGTGAAATGCCATGACTTTATGCATGTGCATTAATGCTATGTGATGTATGTGATGAGGGTTCATGTGTGCCCACATGAACCATATGATGCTAATGCTTGCTTGATATGTGCTGTTTTTCAGAAACAGGATGAGGGGAACTCGTCGATCAGCAAGATTGACTGGAGTGCCACCTGAGGATGAGGGCATGAGCGCCCGTCCTCCAGCATTGCCTAGGGCAATGTCTAGTAGGTCTAACAGGGATAGAGCAGTGAGAGACCCTAGAAGGTCTCTGGATCTGGGTAGAAGCAGATCAGTGAGGGGAACAGTTCAGGGAGGATTGTCAGAGGACGTGGGTGATGATATGGATGTAGAGCAGAGGAGGGATGGCAGTTTGGGAGTCAGTATGTCAGAAGAGGGAATGGGAGAGTCCCAAGGAGGCACTCAGGCCTCGGGATTTGTTCATCCACCCCACTACCCGCATTTCTCACAACACCCCGGGTATTCGATGGGAGGCACATCGGATTACCATAGCTTCAGCCCTTATCCCACACAGATGCCATACCCACCCTACTACCCACCATACTCACAGTACCCAATGTATCCACCCCCACCTTACTATCCAAATCCAGAAAACCCTACCACAGAAAATGTTGCCCCACCTCCACCACCTACAGAACCAGCAGCCCCAGTTGCTCAACCTTCTGGACCTAGCTCAGCCAGTGGGAGCAAGGTCAAGATGACCGACTACATGAAGTTGGGTGCTCCCCAGTATGAAAAAGGGGATGACCCGTTTGTGTATCTGGAGAGGGTGAAAGTGATCACAGATGAGATTGGGGCAGATGATAGTAGAGCCATTCAGATGGCTGGGTTCACACTTAAGTGCAAGAAGGCACGAGAGTGGTTCAAGAATTATGTGAACCCGAAAGTGGACAGCATGTCTTGGGAGGAATTTGCAAACGAGTTTGCAGGATGGGCTTTCCCAGATAGTTCAAGGGAGATGAAGATGATAGAGTTTGAGCAGTTGAGGCAGACCGATGAGATGGGTGTAGAGGAGTTCACAGACAGATTCTTGGAGCTGTTGCCATTTGCAGGGCAAAACCTTGACACGGATCAGAAAAAGTCAAGGAGGTATATCATGAAACTCCACTCCAGATATTCCTCCTTGATCCAGTCAGCAGATAGAGAGAGCTTTCATGCCATAGTGGATATGGCCCGGAAAATGGAGGCCAGTGCCATCGTTCAGGGAACAGTTAAACAGTCAGTGGCACAACCTTCTGGTTCTAAGACCCCAGGCTCTTCTTCTTTTAGTGCAGCAGCTTCAGGCAGCAAGAGGTGGAGCAGTACCACCAAGAAGCAGAAGAAGAACAAGTTTTGGAACAAGGTTAAGTCCAGTCTGGGATTAGGGGGCAGCTCGAGCTCTGGTGCTGATAATGCAGTTTGTGCAAAGTGTGGTAGGCTACATAGGGGAGTTTGTTGGGCTGGGACAGCAGCCTGCTTCAGATGCGGGCAAGAGGGACACATGGCTCGGGAGTGTCCTAGGGTAGCTTTTGGAGCACAATCTCAGCAGACAGCTTCTGGTAGTATGGCTCAGCCAGCAGCTCCAGCCATGACTCAGGCCAGTGGCAGAGGCAGAGGGAGAGGGGCAGCCTCTTCTTCAGCAGGTTTTAGAGGTGAAGGTCCATCAGCTCCAGCATGGATCTTCACAATGACTCAGCAGGAGGCAGATGCATCTAACACCGTGGTGGCAGGTAACTTAGTCATTGGTTGTTTAGATGTGTATGCCTTGATGGACCCTGGTGCATCTCATTCTTTTATTGCTCCGAGAGCCGTTCAGAGGTTGGGGTTGATGATCTCTGAGTTAGAGTGTCCTCTCTGGGTCAGTGGACCCAAGTGTGATCCATCAGTGGCAGAGTCAGTCTGCCAGTGCAGTCCAGTCTTTGTTGAGGGAAGATGCCTTTCCGCCGACCTTGTGGTTCTAGACTTGACAGATTTTGACGTCATTCTAGGGATGGATTGGTTATCTACCCATGGTGCTACCTTGGACTGCAAAGACAAGGTAGTCAGGTTCAGAGTTCAGGATGGATCTGAGGTTGTCTTCAGGGGAGACAGGAGGGGTACACCTAGAGGTCTGATATCAGCTCTTCAGGCTCGTAGGTTGCTTAGGAAGGGATGTCAGGGGTATTTGGCTCATGTGAGAGAGCTTAACAGTCAGGTTAGAGAGCCCGCCTCGATGCCAGTGGTTAGAGAGTTTCTAGATGTTTTCCCAGACGAGCTACCAGGTTTACCACCTGCTAGGGAGATAGAGTTCGAGATAGAATTGATGCCTGGAACCCGACCGATCTCTATCCCTCCCTACAGGATGGCGCCAGCAGAATTGAAAGAGTTGAAGGAGCAGTTACAGGAACTGGTAGATAAGGGCTTCATCCGACCGAGTACCTCACCCTGGGGTGCTCCAGTTTTGTTTGTGAGAAAGAAGGATGGATCCCTTAGACTTTGTATCGACTACAGGCAGTTGAACAAAGTCACTACCAAGAACAAGTACCCATTGCCAAGGATCGACGATCTATTCGACCAGCTAGCTGGAGCAGGTTGTTTTTCCAAAATAGATTTGAGATCGGGGTACCATCAGCTAAGGATCAGAGAAGAAGATGTGCCAAAGACAGCTTTCAGGACCAGATATGGGCATTTTGAGTTCCTTGTAATGCCGTTCGGGTTAACCAACGCCCCTGCAGCATTCATGGATCTCATGAACAGAGTGTTTAGCCAATACCTGGATCACTTTGTTATTGTCTTCATAGATGATATCTTAGTGTATTCCAGGAATGCAGAGGAGCATGCCCATCATCTGAGATTGGTTCTACAGACCTTGAGGGAACATGGCTTGTATGCCAAGTTCTCTAAATGTGAGTTCTGGCTAAGGAGCATTTCGTTCTTGGGGCATGTAGTGTCAGAGAATGGGATTGAGGTGGACCCCAAGAAGACAGAAACTGTGGTTAACTGGCCTAGACCCACTTCAGCGATGGAGATCAGGAGTTTCTTGGGTTTGGCAGGTTACTACAGGAGGTTCGTTCAGGACTTCTCGAAAATAGCAGCTCCTCTGACCAGACTAACCAGGAAGAATCAGAAGTTTCTGTGGACCGACCAGTGCGAAGAGAGTTTTAAAGAGCTTAAGAAGAGGTTGACTTCAGCACCAGTTTTAGCTCTGCCATCTAGTGATGAGGACTTTACAGTCTTTTGTGATGCGTCCCGTGTGGGACTGGGTTGTGTACTGATGCAGAACGAGAGGGTGATTGCTTATGCTTCTAGGCAGCTGAAGGAGCATGAGTTGAATTACCCCACGCATGACCTTAAGATGGCAGCAGTAATCTTTGCACTCAAGATGTGGAGGCACTACCTCTATGGGGTAAAATGTGAGATCTTCACAGATCATAAGAGCCTGCAGTACATCCTGAGTCAAAGAGATCTGAATTTGAGACAGAGGAGATGGGCAGAGCTGCTGAGTGACTATGATTGCAAGATTCAGTATCATCCGGGTAAGGCGAATGTCATGGCAGACGCCCTAAGCCGGAAGTCACTAGGCAGTCTATCCCACATCACGGCTGAGAGGAGACCAGTGGTGAAGGAGTTTTACAAGCTCATTGATGAAGGTCTACAGATGGAGTTGTCTGGTACAGGTGCTTTAGTGGCCCAGATGAGAGTGACACCTGTGTTTCTAGAGCAAGTGGCTCAGAAACAGCATGAGGACCCAGAGTTAGTGAAGATTGCCAGGACTGTTCAGTCAGTCAAGGACAGTGAGTTCAGATTTGACAGTAAGGGGATCCTCCGCTATGGGAGCAGACTTTGTGTACCAGATGACATAGGGCTAAAATGAGACATTATGAGGGAGGCTCATAATGCAAGGTACAGCGTTCACCCCAGAGCCTCCAAGATGTATCAAGATTTGAAGAAGGTTTATTGGTGGCCAGCGATGAAGAAAGAAGTGGCACAGTTTGTGTCCGCCTGCGAAGTATGTCAGAGGGTGAAGCTGGAACATCAGAAGCCGGCTGGAATACTTAACCCGCTACCTATTCCAGAATGGAAATGGGAGAATATAGCTATGGACTTCGTAGTGGGGTTACCGGCGACGTCCAACAGATTGGACTCCATATGGGTGATTGTGGACAGACTCACCAAATCTGCTCACTTCATCCCTGTCAGGAGTGGCTATTTTGTGGACAAGTTGGCGCAGGTGTATGTAGATGAGATTGTCAGGCTGCATGGGGTTCCTGTTTCAATAGTGTCTGATAGAGGACCCCAGTTCACCTCCAGGTTTTGGCGGAGTCTGCAGGATGCCATGGGTACCAGATTAGATTTTAGCACTGCTTTCCATCCACAGACAGATGGACAGTCGGAGAGGACCATCCAGACAATCGAGGATATGCTTAGAATGTGTGTGCTGGACTTTGGTGGTTCTTGGAGGCAGCATCTACCTTTGGTGGAGTTTGCCTACAATAACAGCCATCATGCTAGCATCGGGATGGCTCCATATGAAGCTTTGTACGGAAGGAAGTGCAGGTCACCGGTTTGCTGGGAAGAAGTTGGAGAAAAGGCCTTAGCAGGGCCTGAGCTAGTAGAGATTACCAGCAGGGTGGTACCCATAATCAGAGAGAGAATCAAGACTGCTGCAAGCAGACAGAAGAGTTATGCAGATGTCCGCAGACGGCAAGTAGAATTTCAGGAGGGGGATCTGGTATTGCTCAAGGTGTCTCCAATGAAAGGAGTGGTTCGGTTCGGGAAGAAAGGTAAGCTGGCTCCACGATACATCAGACCCTTTGAAATCTTGCAGAAGATCGGGAATGTATCGTACAAGCTGGATTTACCTGCTTCAATGGCAAGAATCCATCCGGTTTTCCATGTTTCTATGTTGAGGAAGTTTGTGTCAGATCCGGGCAAGGTTCTTAGTGAGCCAGATGTGGAGATTCAAGAGAATCTCACTTATGTTGAACAGCCAGTACGGATCCTAGACACCCAGATCAGGAAATTGAGGAACAAGGAAATCCCGATGGTGAAAGTCCTTTAGAACCACCACAATTTGGAGGAATGCACTTAGGAGACACGAGAGTCCATGCTCTAGCAATACCCTTATCTTTTCTGAGGTTAGTCCCTTGTGTGTTTCACGTGTTTTGTATGTATGATATGCGTATGCCATGCTAGGTGCTAGTTGAGGAACATTTGGGGATGAATGTTCTTAAGGGGGGGAGAATGTAATACCCGGCTAGACTCCGGTATCGGAATTCCTACCGTCTGGTGGAATCTCGGATGTCGGAGATCTCTAGAAGGGTAAAATCATGTTTTCACAAATGTTTTCATGTTTTAATGATTTTTAAGTAAGAATGAATTTGAGTTTTTAAATGAAAAAGACCATGGAACCATTACCAGGTTCGGCCGCCGAAAGTCAGGTTCGGCCGCCGAACGTGGATAGGTTTTGGGAGCACTTTTGGCCTCCGAAAGTTGTAATTGAAAGAAACCAGGTTCGGCCGCCGAACCTCATGTTCAGCCGCCGAACATGCATGAGATGTGGGGGCACGTTCGGCCCCCGAACGTGAACTGGCCAGCCCCTATATAAGAGCTCCATGGCCGAAACGGGTGAGTTTTCTCCCCATTTTTGGCCACGGTGAGTTCTTGCTCCTCCATGGTTCGTTTTTGATGATTTTCCTTCAATCCTTCATGTTTTAACAAGGTTTATGTCGTTTTGAAGATATTTGAGCAAGTTTTGGAGCTTTGAGGTTCAAGAACTCAAAATCTCCCACCTCCGAGTTTAGGGCGTCTCTCTCTCGATCTTCAAGAGGTAAGAGCCGATCTTAAGCTCATTTCATGTTTAAAGTAAGTTTTATGCAAGATCTATGGGGTAGAATGCATGTCTAGCTCATAGTTAGGTTTTTGAGTTAATGTTATGTTTTGAGCAATGTGGCTTGGATTGTGTTGTTGTTGTGTGTTGTAGTTGGGGTTTTAGGTAGTTTGAAACCCCTAGGAGCCCATGAGTGTATTTTTGCATGATTTGGTGAGTTATATGCATGTTGGATTGAATGGGAGAAATTTTGTGCAAAGGGAGCCAAGTTTCTGCCCTTTGGCAGAAACCAGGTTCGGCAGCCGAAGGCACTTTCGGCCGCCGAACATGGCTTGGGAGGCAGGCCTTTCGGCTGCCGAAGTTACCCCCGAAAAGAGACTTTCGTCTTTGTCTGGGACTTTCAGCCGCCGAAGGTGCCGCCAAACCTGCCTGGGTTTCGGCTCTGGAGGGACTTTCGGCCGCCGAATGTGCCGCCGAACCTGCCCTGTCCAGCCTTCCTTTGCATGTTTTTGCATGATTGTTTTGAGGTATTTTAGGGGGTTTTTGGGGGATGTTTTAGAGTTATGTTCATGTATGTTTAGTCCCTCATTTGAGTCCACCTGTGTAGGTTCGGACCCGAGGACCCGAGGAACCGAGGACCCCAGCAGTGAGTCAGTCACTTCAGAGTCAGTAGAGCTTCAGCCAGAGGTGAGTGGAATAACTCTTATGCTTTTAAATAAATAAATCAGTTTTAGCATGATTCACGCATCATGAATGCCATGAGATAATAGGGTGTTATATTAGACTCACGAATATGTTGCATTGCATATTATGTTTGATGATGTGGATGGATGTTGAATGATCCATTAGTCCCCCTATGCTATGATGATGATGATAAGGTACGGAAGACCAGTGAGGCCCATTCTACGCCCCTGGCACTATGTAAGAGAAAGACCAGTGAGGCCCATTCTACGCCCCTGGCACAGTTGGACCATGTTATGTTATGCTATGTAAGAGAAAGACCAGTGAGGCCCATTCTACGCCCCTGGCACAGTTGGTCCATGTAGGGGACTATTGGTGACAAATTCATCCTTGATGTGATTAGCTGTGATGTGATGCATTCCATGTTATCATATGTTTTAAATGTTTTACTATTCTGCTCACTGGGCTCTTGTAGCTCACCCCTCTCCCTTAACCCCCAGGCTTGCAGGTACAGGGTAGACCAGGAGGTCAGCAAGAGTAAAGAAGTCCTTGTTTTGTAATAGATAGAAAGTGGACATGACAAATTATGTAATGATTTAATGTTATGTTTAGCCATGTTATGTAATGATGATATTAAGGTTTAGAAGTGTGCTTGACCATAGTCTGTTGTAATCCCTTTTTGTTATATACATGATCTTGATGTCTATTGATGTTTATGTTTGACCAACTCAACTTCTGATGTATCGCCATTGGGGCAAATGTTGAGATCCCACAGAGGGATTAATGTTTAAGTTATGCTATGTATAGTGCATGCACATGTTGAGTTTGGTGTATGAGGAAAAGAAAAGTTTTAAATTTTTATGTATGATTGTTGATCATGTATGGGATTAAACAGGTTTACAGGTTATATGTTAGGCTTGCTACGGGTCCCGGCGGCCTTAAGCCGATCTGGATCCTAGCGCCGGTAGCGGTCCGATTTTCGGGTCGTTACATTAATTCTTGGGCAGTCTTTATATAGGCTTCCCCCAACAAAAAAATAAAAATTCTCAATTTAAAATAAACTCTACTACTTCTATCTTATCCCTATTCTAATCTAATTGTATTTGCTCCAATTTGAAATTGATCTTATCTCTGTATAGCTAAAAAAATCATAATGGGCTAGTAAAATTTTGAATTCTGGAGTTGTCCATCGCTTTGGGCTACAACCTTGGGTCAGGCTGTAATCCCCAAGTTAGAAAATATTCTAACTCAGCCTCTTTTTGTTCTTTTTCTTACTTTCTACTAAAAAAACATGTTCAAAATCAAATTCCAAGTAAAAAATCAATTATTTACATCAAAAGCATAACAAAATCATGGAATTTAATAAGGAAAAAGTGGTGAGTTTTGCAACTCATCATTCGATGAGGACAACAGCCATTGGCAAACAAAATAATTATCAACCAATAACCAAACAGCAAAGACGACGATGAATATGAAAATATGTGGAGGATTCGATAATAATGAAGATGAAGATATTTAAAAGAGCTGAATAAAGATAGAGAAAATGAAAACAACTCTCCAAATGCATTTGGACGCTTCATGCTCGAAGATTAAGGGAGAAAAAATTGATGGAAAGAACTAAACGATGAGAGAGATGAGAGCAAGTTTGTGCGAGGATTGATGGAGATAGGGTTTCTTTAAGATCGTATATGTAACATCCTAAAACCTATAGATAGGAATAGTGACATCACTAGGTATGAGTTAGATTATTTCACTATTGGAGCAAGTGGCATTAGGGACGATGCTAGATTACCCCGAGCTACTTAGGAGAGCTGCTAGCATAACTCTAAGCTGCTAATAATTGAATTATAGAAAACTCAAATAAAGAAACAGACATATCCAGAAATAAAGTAGACAGTGTGATTAGCGAGTCGAAAATGAGTCACTTTCGGGAGGTGATGAGGGTTTCCCGATGTGCTTGCTTCAGGTGCTTGTTAAAATATTACATATTTACTTAAGTGAAAAGGACTTCCAAAGGCTAAAAGCAAAATTTAGTAGGTCAATCAATGAATATTGAAATAAAAATTAAATTGAAACATGATAAAGAATTTAGTAGGTTAAAGTATGAATATGGAAAGTTTAAAGATAAAATTCAGTTTAGTCCATCATGTTTTCTATCTCTTCACCTAAATCCTCCATGTGTCACCTAGCTGTAACGACCTGAAAATCGGACCGCTACCGGTGCTAGGATTGTAACAGCCCGAAAACTGAACTGCTACAGGCACTAGGATCCAGATCGGCTTAAGGCCGCCGGGACCCGTAGTAAGCCTGCTGTGAACTCTGTGTACCTGTGAAATCCCATACATAATCATACATTTTCTGTAAACATTAAAACTTTTCTCTGTTCCAAGGCTTAACCTGCATGCACTATCTCTGTACTGTAAAACCCCTGCTAGAGCTCTCATCTTTGCTCTAGGCGGGTCAACTCATATAATGTTAAGCCTGGTTTTTCATACACAATAAAATCATTTTCATAACCGACCATGTATATACAAAAGGGATTACAACTCAGAAGATCAAGCATCATCTATACAACATACACTATCTGTTTCAATTACATGTCCACACTAGCTATTACATAACTCTTCTCTTTATCTGTATCCTGCTAACCTCTCTGGACTCTGAACCTGCAAGACTGGGGTTGAGGGAGAGGGTGAGCTATACTAGCCCAGTGAGTAGTACATATAAAACATGTTATAAAACATGATCTCATGGAATGCATCACAACACAAGTAAATCACATAATCTCAGACGGACTAATTCAAAATTCCCCCACATTGCCCGGTTCGCGAAGGAGCTCCTCACGTCATTATTCAGCACCCTATGGTACCGTGTGCCCGGCCCTTTCAGGGCTCCTCAGGTCTTCATTTAGGGGGCTAATGAATCCAAGCTACGTCCGATCTGTACATGCACCGATTAATGCAACATCTTCGTGCTCACTAATGCAAGACTAGAAACATGGCATAAATGATGCATGAAATATGCTAAAAATGTTTGAGTTCTCATATTAAAAGATTTAGTTCAGTTCCACTCACCTCTGGCTGACTCTGCAGGTTCTGAAACAGTGCTTACTGCTGAACTCCTTGGTTCCTCTGGTCTGTTCCTACACAGGTGGACTGAAATGAGGGACCAAACTCACTCAAGAACATCCCTAAGAAACTCCCCAAAAACCCTCTAAAACATCCTAGCACAATCACATAAAACATGCAAAAGAAAGATGGATAGGGCACTTTCGGCGGCAGGTTCGGCGGCAGGTTCGGCGGCCGAAACTCCCCTCCAGAGACGAAACTCATGCATGTTCGACGGCACCTTCGGCAGCCGAAAGCCTCGTCCAGAGACGAAACTCAACCTTCGGCGGCACTTTCGGCGGCCGAACCTTGCCTCCAGAGACAAAAGCCCAAATGTTCGGGGGCAAGCTTTGGCAGCCGAAACTGCCTCCACAAGGGGTTCGGCGGCCGAACCTGGTTTTGCCCGTTAGGCAGAAACCTGCTCTGTTTCATGCAAACTTCACCCAAAACCTATCCAACATGCATAGCAACTACTCCCAACTAACATATACCATATAACATGCATAAAGAGGTCCTAATCTCTCCTAACACCTCCAACAAACATACCAAATAACACTTAAGCATGCATATACACCAAAGATCACCAAAACCTCACCTAAACCTACTCATGCATACTACCCATACAACTCCCATAAAACCTTCAAAAATCAAGAAAGGAAGTTCAGGATCTTCACTTACCTCTTCCAAACAAGAGATTGGACGATCCCTACGTGGAGATATGGAGAAATCCGCTCTCAAACTCTCCAAGCTTCCAAACTTGCTCTTTTGCTCAAAAACTTCAAAACCACATGAAAATCCATCAAAATCATGAAAGATTTGAGAAAACAATAAATCACTCATGGAAAATCAAGTCTCACCTCAGCTCGTGCAAATGGAAAGAAAATCTTATCCATTTGACCGACCTAGGGCCTTTTATAGTTGGCTGGCCAGACCAACTACGGCGGCCGAATGAGAACCCGAATGCCATGCACGTTCGGCGGCCGAAAGTCACCTTCGGCGGCCGAACCTTGGCTTTTCTGCCTTGGTGCTTTTCTTGCAAAACCTTACTTCTTTACACACTTTAAAACATGAAAACGCTGTCAAAACATAGAAAAACATAATCCGTAGCCTTCCAGAGGATTCCGACATCAGAAAATCCACCGGACTATAGGACTTTCGACGTCGGACTCTAGCCGGGTATTACATTCTCCCCCCCTTAAGAACATTCGTCCCCGAATGTTCCTTAAACAACTAAACACATAAACACATAGAAAAGGGGAAAACAAACCTTAAAACAGATATGGGTATTGCTGGAGCATAGACTCCCGTGTCTCCCAGGTGCACTCTTCTAGGTTATGGTGGTTCCACAGGACTTTTACCATCGGAATTTCCTTGTTTCTCAACTTTCTGATCTGGGTGTTAATGATCCTCACTGGCTGCTCTACATATGTGAGATCTCCTAGGATCTCCACATCAGGCTCACTGAGAACCTGGCCTGGATCTGACACAAATTTCCGTAGCATGGAAACATGAAAAATCGAATGGATTCGTTCCATCGATACAGGTAAATCCAGCTTGTTTCCCGATCCTCTGCAGAATCTCAAAGGGACCAATGTATCGTGGAGCTAGCTTACCCTTTCTCCCAAAGCGAACCACGCCCTTCATTGGAGACACCTTTATCAAAACCATATCCCCCTCCTAGAACTCTATCTGCTTCCTACGGACATCTGCATAACTTTTCTGTCTGCTGACAGCTGTTCTGATCCTCTCTCTGATGATAGGCACTAATCTGCTGGTAATCTCAACTAACTCTGGCCCTGCAAGAGCCTTTTCTCCGACCTCTTCCCAGCAAACAGATGTTCTGCACTTCCTCCTATACAAAGCTTCATAAGGAGCCATCCCTATGCTAGCATGATGGCTGTTATTGTAGGCAAACTCCACCAGAGGCAGATGCTGCCTCTAAGAACCGCCAAAGTCTAACACACACATTCGGAGCACATCCTCAATTGTTTGGATGGTCCTCTCTAACTGACCGTCTGTCTGTGGATGGAAAGCAGTGCTAAAATCCAACCTCATGCCCATAGCAGCTTGCAAACTCCGCCAAAACCTGGAGGTGAACTGAGGTCCTCTATCTGATACGAGTGACACCGGAACTCCATGCAGCTTTACTATCTCTTCTACATACACCTGCGCTAGCTTGTCCACAGAATAGTTACTCCTGATTGGAATGAAGTGAGCAGATTTAGTCAGTCTATCCACAATCACCCATATGGAGTCTAGCCTGTTGGACGTCGCCGGTAACCCCACTACAAAATCCATCGCTATATGCTCCCATTTTCATTCTGGAATCGGCAGTGGGTTAAGCATTCCAGCCGGCTTATGGGGCTCTAGCTTCACCCTTTGACATGTTTCGCAGGCTAACACATACTGTGCCACTTCTCTCTTCATCGCTGGCCACCAATACACTCTTCTCAGATCTTGATACATCTTGGTGGCTCCAGGGTGAACGCTATACCTCGCATTATGAGCTTCCCTCATAATGTCCTCCTTTAAGTTGCTATCATCTGGTACACATAACCTCTTCCCATGACGAAGAATCCCCTCACTGTAAAATCTGAACTCTGCACTGTTGCCTGACTGAACAGTCCTGGCAATTTTCACTAACTCAGGATCCTCGTGCTATTTCAGAGCCACTTGCTCTAGAAACAGGGGTGAAACTCTCATCTGTGCAATCAAAGCACCTGTACCAGATAACTCTAACTGTAACCCTTCTTCCATGAGCTTGTAGAAATCCTTCACCACCGGCCTCCTCTCTGCTGTAATGTGGGAGAAACTGCCGAGTGACTTCCGGCTTAAGGCATCAGCTACAACATTAGCCTTACCCGGGTGATACTGGATCTTGTAATCATAATCACTGAGCAATTCTACCCACCGTCTCTGCCTCAAGTTTAGCTCTCTCTGACTCAAGATGTGCTGCAGGCTCTTATGATCCGTGAAGATCTCACACTTTATCCCATAGAGGTAATGCCTCCACATCTTGAGTGCAAAGATAACTACTGCCATCTCCAGATCGTGTGTAGGATAGTTCAGCTTGTGCTTCTTCAGCTGTCTCGAAGCATAAGCTATCACTCTATCATTCTGCATCAACACACAACCCAATCCCACTCGAGATGCATCACAGAACACTGTGAAGTCTTCATCATTGATCGGCAGAGCTAACACCGGTGCTGAAGTCAACCGTCTCTTCATCTCTTCAAAACTCTCTTCACACTCTTCTGACCATACGAACTTCTGGTTCTTTCTGGTCAATCTGGTCATCGGAGCAGCAATCTTCGAGAAGTCCTGAACGAACCTCCGATAATAGCCTGCCAAACCCAGAAAACTCTTGATCTCTGTTACTGTCCTGGGTGTAGGCCAGTTGGCTACTGCCTCTATCTTCTTGGGGTCCACTGCTATACCTTCATCTGACACTACATGCCCCAAGAAAGAAATGCTCCTTAGTTAGAACTCGCACTTAGAGAACTTGGCATACAAGCCATGCTCCCTCAAAGTCTGCAAGACTATCCTCAGATGCTGGGCATGCTCCTCTGCATCCCTGGAGTACACTAAGATATCATCTATAAAGACAATCACAAAGTGATCTAGGTACTCTCTGAAAACTCTGTTCATGAGATCCATGAATGCTGTAGGGGCATTAGTTAACCCGAACGGCATTACTAGGAACTCTTAATGCCCATATCTGGTCCTGAAAGCTGTCTTGGGTACATCCTCTTCCCTGATTCTCAACTGATGGTATCTGGATCGCAGATCTATCTTAGAGAAACATCCTGCTCCTGACAGCTGGTCGAATAGATCATCGATCCTGGGTAGAGGATACTTGTTCTTGGTAGTGACATTGTTCAACTGTCTGTAGTCGATACAAAGTCTAAGAGGTCCATCCTTCTTCCTGACAAACAGTACTGGAGCACCCCAAGGTGAGGTACTCGGGCGGATGAAACCCTTATCTACCAAGTCCTGTAACTGCTCTTTCAATTCTCTCAGCTCTGCTGGTGCCATCCTGTAGGGAGGAATAGAGATCGGTCTCGTACCAAGCATTAACTCTATCTTGAACTCTATTTCCCTAATAGGTGGTAGTCCTGGAAGCTCTTCAGGAAACACATCTGGGAACTCTCTAACAACTAGTATTGAGGATGGTTCCCTAACCTGCATGTCTAGCTCTCTCATATGAGTTAGGAACCCCTGACAACCCCTCCTCAACAACCGACGAGCCTGAAAGGCTGATATCAAACCTTTAGTTGTCCCTCTCCTGTCTCCTTTGAAGACACACTCTGACCCATCCTGGTCTCTGAAATTGACTACCTTGTCCCTGCAGTTCAAGGTAGCATTATACGTAGATAACCAATCCATCCCTAGAATGACATCAAAATCTGCCAACTCTAGAACCACAAGGTCAGCTGGAAGGTATCGACTCTCTATACACACTGGACTGACTTGACAGACTGACTCTGCCAATGATGGGTCACATCTAGGTCCACTGACCCAGAGAGGACACTCTAACTCGGAGACTATCAAACCCAACCTCTCTGCGGCTCTAGAAGCAATGAAAGAGTGAGAAGCACCGGGGTCCATCAAAGCATACACCTCTGAACACCCAATGATGAGATTACCTGACACCACTGTGTTCGATGTATCAGCCTCCTGTTGCGTCATGATGAAAATCCGTGCTGGGGCTGAAGGACCTGCACCTCGGGAACCCATCCCTGATGAAGAGGCTGACCCTCTTCCTCTACCTCTGCCACTGCTCTGTGGTACGGCTGAAGCTGCTGGCTGTGCTACACTGCCTGAGGTCATCTGCTGGGATGGTGCCATAAAGGTCGCCTGGGGACACTCTCGTGCAATATGTCCCTCTTGCCCACATCTATAGCAGGCTGTAGATCCCAGCAGACAAACTCCTCTGTGTGGTTTCCCACATTTCTGACATACTGAACTGCCTGTGCCAGAGCTGGAGCCGCTTCCCATTCCCAGTCCTGACTTAATCCTACTCCAGAACTTGCCTCTCTTAGACTTAAACTTCTCTCATTTTCTACTGCCAAAAACTACTGCACTGAGGGTCTTAGAACCCAAAGACTGTGCCACCTGCCGCTTTCCTGTTCCCTGTATGGCACTCGCCTCCATTTTTCTGGCTGCATCCACAATGGAGTGGAAACTCTCTTTCTCTGCTGGAAGAATCAAGGAGAAATACCTGGGGTGAAGCCTTGTGGCATATCTCCTTGCCTTCTTCTGATCCGTATCATACGCCTGACCTACGTATGGTAACAATTCCAGGAACTTATCTGTATACTCATCAACGCTCATGTCCTCTGTCTGTCTCAGCTGTTCAAACTCGACAACCTTCATCTCCCTGGAACTGTCAGGAAAAGCCCACCCTGCGAACTCATTGGCGAACTCTTCCCATGTCATACTGTCTATTCTGGGGTCCACATAGTTCTTGAACCATTCTTTAGCTTTCTTGCACTTTAATGTGAACCCTGCCATCTCAATGGCCCTGCTCTAATCAGCTCCCAACTCACTAGTTATCATTCTGACTGCACTCAGGTACTCAAAGGGATCATCTCCTGTATTGAATTTAGGAGCATCCAACTTTAAGTACTCGGTCATCTTCACCTTATGTCCCCCTGATGAACTAGGCTGATATACTTCAACAACAGGGGCTGCAGGTTTTGGTGGTGGTGGAGGTACTGTTTCTCTTGGTTCAGGTTGTGCTGGACTTGTATGAGAAGGTGGGGGTGGATACATGTGATATGGTGGGTAAAAAGAAGGATAAGGCATATATGGCATATAAGGTGGATATGGGGAAAAGCTGGAGAAATTCGACGTACCTCCCATCGGATACCCCGGGCCCTGTGGAAAGGGTGGATAGCTAAACCCCGAGACCTGAGCACCTCCTTGGGATTCTCCCATACCTTCTTCAGACCTCCCTATACCCATACTTTCATCTCTGCTCTGACCAACCTCCATAGCCTCTCTTTCTTCCTCTGATCTTCCCCCTCTATCTACTCCTCTTCTGCTCTCGTCAGAAGACCTTATAGGGTCTCGTGACGTTCCCTCCCTGCTTGACCTGTGAGATCTTGCCCTTGGCAATGCAGGAGGACGAGCAGCTGTACCCTCACTTCCTGGTGGGACTCCAGTCAATCTCGCGGATCGACGAGTTCCTCGCATCTTCACTCTCTGGAACACAACACACGTAACATAACACATTAGCAACATATAGCACATGCATACATCATAGCATTTCACACATCAGATAGACAGGACTGACATCCTATCCTAGTGGACCTGCTTTCCTATGGTGCTTGACCATCTATGACCTCTATGAGCCCGACTCTCTCTCTATAGGTCCGACCATATGAACCTAGGGCTCTGATACCAATCTGTAACAGCCCGGAAACCGAACTGCTACCGACACTAGGATCCAGATCGGCTTAAGGCCGCCGGGACCCGTAGTAAGCCTGCTGTGAACTCTGTGTACCTGTGAAATCCCATACATGATCATACATTTTCTGTAAACATTAAAACTTTTCTCTGTTCCAAGGCTTAACCTGCATGCACTATCTCTGTACTGTAAAACCCCTGCTAGAGCTCTCATCTTTGCTCTAGGCGGGTCAACTCATATAATGTTAAGCCTAGTTTTTCATACACAATAAAATCATTTTCATAATCGACCATGTATATACAAAAGGGATTACAACTCAGAAGATCAAGCATCATCTATACAACATACACTATCTGTTTCAATTACATGTCCACACTAGCTATTACATAACTCTTCTCTTTATATGTACCCTGCTAACCTCTCTGGACTCTGAACCTGCAAGACTGGGGTTGAGGGAGAGGGTGAGCTATACTAGCCCAGTGAGTAGTACATATAAAACATGTTATAAAACATGATCTCAAGGAATGCATCACAACACAAGTAAATCACATAATCTCAGACGGACTAATTCAAAATTCCCCCACATTGCCTGGCCTGCGAAGGAGCTCCTCAGGTCTTCATTCAGCATCCTATGGTACCGTGTGCCCGGCCCTTTCAGGGCTCCTCAGGTCTTCATTTAGGGGGCTAATGAATCCAAGCTACGCCCGATCTGTACATGCACCGATTAATGCAACATCTTCGTGCTCACTAATGCAAGACTAGAAACATGGCATAAATGATGCATGAAATATGCTAAAAATGTTTGAGTTCTCATATTAAAAGATTTAGTTCAATTCCACTCACCTCTGGCTGACTCTGCAGGTTCTGAAACAGTGCTCACTGCTGAACTCCTTGGTTCCTCTGGTCCGTTCCTACACAGGTGGACTGAAATGAGGGACCAAACTCACTCAAGAACATCCCTAAGAAACTCCCTAAAAACCCTCTAAAACATCCTAGCACAATCACATAAAACATGCAAAAAAAGCTGGACAGGGCACTTTCGGCGGCAGGTTCGGCGGCCGAAACTCCCCTCCAGAGACGAAACTCATGCATGTTCGGCGGCACCTTCGGCAGCCGAAAGCCTCGTCCAGAGACGAAACTCAACCTTCGACGGCACTTTCGGCGGCCGAACCTTGCCTCCAGAGACGAAAGTCCAAATGTTCGGGGGCAAGCTTTGGCAGCCGAAACTGCCTCCACAAGGGGTTCGGCGGCCGAACCTTCCTTCGGCGGCCGAACCTGGTTTTGCCCAACCTATCCAACATGCATAGCAACTACTCCCAACTAACATATACCATATAACATGCATAAAGAGGTCCTAACCTCTCCTAACACCTCCAACAAACATACCAAAGAACACTTAAGCATGCATATACACCAAAGATCACCAAAACCTCACCTAAACCTACTCATGCATACTACCCATACAACTCCCATAAAACCTTCAAAGATCAAGAAAGGAAGTTCAGGATCTTTACTTACCTCTTCCAAACAAGAGATTGGACGATCCCTACGTGGAGATATGGAGAAATCCGCTCTCAAACTCTCCAAGCTTCCAAACTTGCTCTTTTGCTCAAAAACTTCAAAACCACATGAAAATCCATCAAAACCATGAAAGATTTGAGAAAACACATAAATCACTCAAGGAAAATCAAGTCTCACCTCAGCTCATGCAAATGGAAAGAAAATCTTATCCATTTGACCGACCTAGGGCCTTTTATAGTTGGCTGGCCAGACCAACTACGGCGGCCGAATGAGAACCCGAACGCCATGCACGTTCGGCGACAGAAAGTCACCTTCGGCGGCCGAAAGTCACCTTCGGCGGCCGAACCTTGGCTTTTCTGCCTTGGTGCTTTTCTTGCAAAACCTTACTTCTTTACACACTTTAAAACATGAAAACGCTCAAAACATAGAAAAACATAATCCGTACCCTTCCAAAGGATTCCGACATCAGAAAGTCCACCGGACTACAGGACTTCCGACGCCGGACTCTAGCCGGGTATTACATTGATCCAGATCGGCTTAAGACCGCCGGGACCCGTAGCAAGCCTGACATACAACCTGTAAACCTGTGTAATCCCATACATGATCAAACAAATACATAAACATGTAAACTTTTTCTTTCATAAATCAAGCTTAACCTGTGCATGCACACTAACATAACCATAAACCTCACACTGGAGCCCTCATCACATGCTCCAATGGGGTAACAATAACATACATTAAGCTTGATTACTCATCTCATCAATAATAATATTGTTCATGCATTAAAAGGGAATACCATACACATAGGGTCAAACACAACCTCTAATCCTTAATATCATTTTACATATCATGACTACATAAAACATTACATTTCAATTTCATAATGTCCACAACTTCTAACTATTACATAAAAACAGACTTTACTCCTGCTGACCTCCTGGTCTACCCTGTACCTGCAAACCTGGGGGATAAGGGGAAAGGGGTGAGCTACAAGAGCCCAGGGAGCAGAATAATAATAACAATTTAAAACACATGCTATCATGTAATGCATCACATCACAACCATATCACATCAAGGATGGACTTGTCACCAAGGGTCCTCTACATAGTCCAACTGTGCCAAGGGCGTAGTGCAGGCCACACCTGGTCTTTCTCTTACATATATCATAACATACATGTCCAACTGTGCCGGGGGCGTAGTGCAGGCCACACCCGGACTTTCACTTACATAGTGCCAGGGGCGTAGTGCAGGCCACACTTGGTCTTTCTCTTACATATATCATAACATACATGTCCAACTGTGCCAGGGGCGTAGTGCAGGCCACACCCGGACTTTCACTTACATAGTGCCAGGGGCGTAGTGCAACATATTCGTGAATTCTAATGCAAGCAACCTAGGATATCACATGGCATTTATGATGCATGATTCATGCTAAAATTTTCATTTATTAAAAGATAAGAGTTTATTCTACTCACCTCTGGCTAGCTCTGACACTGACTGAAGCAGCTGACTCACTGCTGGGGTCCTCGGTTCCTCGGGTCCGAACCTACACAGGTGGACTCAAATGAGGGACCAAACAACTAGAACATAACTCTAAAAACATCCCCCAAAAACCCTCTAAAACACCTCAAAACATCCATGCAAAAACATGCAAAGGAAGGCTGAACAGGGCACTTTCGGAGGCAGGTTCGGCGGCTGAAAGTCCCTCCAGAGCCGAAAGCCAGACAGGTTCGGCGGCACCTTCGGCGGCCGAAAGTGCCCTCCAGAGGCGAAAGTCTCTTTTCGGGGGCAGGCTTCGACAGCCGAAAGGCTGGCCTCCCAGGCAGGTTCGACGGCCGAAAGTCCTTCGGCTGCCGAACCTGGTTTCTGCCAAAGGGCAGAAACCTGGCTCCTCATGCACATTTGCCTCCCAAAACCATCCAAACATTCATTTTTCCTAATCTACAACATACATACTCAAGCATACAAGTTCCTAGGGGCTTCAAACTATCTTAAACCCCATCTACAACACATCAAACATCCACATTGTCCAAAAACATAACATAAACCCATAAACCTAACCATAAGCTAAACATGCATTCTACCCCATAGATCTACTTAAAACTTACTTAAAACATGCCATAAGCTCAAGATCGGCCCTTACCTCTTGAAGATCGAGAGGAGAACGACCCTAGCTCGGAAAATGGGAGAGAGAGAGTTCCTTGAACCTCCAAGCTCCAAAACTTGCTCAAATGCTCAAAATCTTCAAAACAAGGGTAAAATTAATGAAAATCGAGAAAGATTTGAAGGAAGGAACTCAAAACCGGCGAGGGATGGCGGAGAGCTCACCTTGGCCGAAAATGGGGAGAAAAGCTCGCCCGTTTTCGGCTAAGGGACCCCTTTATAGGTGGCTGGCCAGGCCACGTTCGGGAGCCGAAAGTGCCTTCGCATGCATGCCATGTTCGGCGGCTGAACATAAGGTTCGACGGCCGAACCTAAGGTTCGGCGGCCGAACCTGGTTTCCCTCACTTATGCTTTCGGGGGCCTAAGGCACACCCGAAACGCATGCATGTTCGGCGGCCGAACTTGAGATTCGGCGGCCGAACCTGAGTTTTCCTCCAAGGTTGTTTTCATGCAAAAACTCAGTTTCCTTTTAGCTTAAAAACATGAAATACATTAAAACATTTTATAAAAACATGATTTTACCCTTTTAGAGGTCTCTGACACCCGAGATTCCACCGGACGGTAGGAATTCCGATACCGGAGTCTAGCCGGGTATTACATTCTCCCCCCCTTAAGAACATTCGTCCCCGAATGTTCCTCAACTAGCACATGTAAAGCATACAACAAGTCATACACATAACATACATACAAAGCACATAAAACTTACTTTAGAAAAGATGGGGATATTGCTAGAGCATGGACTCCCGTGTCTCCCAGGTACACTCCTCAATATTGTGGTGATTCCAAAGGACTTTCACTATCGGGATTTCCTTGTTCCTTAGCTTTCTGATCTGGGTGTCTAGGATCCGCACCGGCTGCTCAACATAGGTGAGATCCTCTTAGATCTCCACATCAGGCTCACTAAGAACCTTGCCCGGGTCCGACACGAACTTTCTCAACATAGAAACATGGAAAACTGGATGGATTCTCTCCATTGAAGCGGGTAAGTCTAACTTGTGTGATACATTCCCAATCTTTTGCAAGATTTCAAAGGGTCCAATGTACCGTGGAGCCAGCTTACCTTTCTTCCCGAACCGAATCACCCCTTTCATTGGAGACACCTTGAGCAATACCAAATCCCCCTCCTGAAACTCTACTTGTCTTCTGCGGACATCTGCATAACTCTTCTGTCTGCTTGAAGCAGTCTTGATTCTTTCTCTGATTATGGGTACCACCCTGCTGGTGATCTCTACTAGCTCAGGCCCTGCCAAGGCCTTCTCCCCAACTTCCTCCTAGCAAACAGGTGACCTGCACTTACTTCCATATAAAGCTTCATATGGAGCCATCCCGATGCTAGCATGATGGCTGTTATTGTAGGCAAACTCCACCAAGGGTAGATGTTGCCTCCAAGAACTGCCAAAGTCCAGCACACACATTCTGAGCATATCCTCTATTGTCTGGATGGTCCTTTCTGATTGTCCGTCCGTCTGCGGATGGAAAGCAGTGCTAAAATCCAACCTGGTACCCATGGCATTCTGCAGACTCCGCCAAAACCTGGAGGTGAACTGGGGCCCTCTATCGGACACTATTGAAACAGGAACCCCATGCAGCCTGATGATCTCATCAACATACACCTACGCCAACTTGTCCACAGAATAGCCACTCCTGACAGGGATGAAGTGAGCAGATTTGGAGAGTCTGTCCACAATCACCCATATGGAGTCCAATCTGTTGGACGTCGCCGGTAACCCCACTACGAAGTCCATAGCTATATTCTCCCATTTTCACTCTGGAATAGGTAGCGGGTTAAGCATTCCAGCCGGCTTCTGATGTTCCAGCTTCACCCTCTGACACACTTCGCAGGCTGACACAAATTGTGCCACTTCTCTCTTCATAGTTGGCCACCAATAAACTTTCTTCAAATCTTGGTACATTTTGGTGGCTCCAGGGTGAACGCTGTATCTTGCATTATGAGCCTCTCTCATAATGTCTCCCTTTAGCCCTATGTCATCTGGTACAGACAAACGACTCCCATAGCAGAGGATCCCCTTATTGTCGAATCTGAATTCGCTGTCTTTGCCTGACTGAACAGTCCTGGCAATCTTCACTAACTCTGGGTCCTCATGCTGTTTCTGAGCCACCTGCCCCAGAAACACGGGTGCCACTCTCATCTGGGCAACCAAAGCACCTGTACCAGACAACTCCAACTGAAGACCTTCATCAACGAGCTTGTAAAACTCCTTCACCACTGGTCTCCTCTCTGCCGATATGTGGGACAAACTGCCGAGTGATTTTCGGCTTAAGGCGTCTGCCACAACATTCGCCTTACCCGAATGGTACTGAATCTTGCAATCATAGTCACTCAGCAGCTCCACCCATCTTCTCCATCTCAAGTTCAAATCTCTTTGACTCAGGATGTACTGCAGGCTCTTATGATCTGTAAAGATCTCACATTTAACCCCATAGAGGTAGTGCCTCCACATCTTGAGTGCAAAGATTACTGCTGCCATCTCCAGGTCATGTGTGGGGTAATTCAACTCATGCTTCTTCAGCTGCCTAGAAGCATAAGCAATCACTCTTTCATTCTGCATTAACACACAACCCAATCCCACTCGGGATGCATCACAGAAAACTGTGAAATCCTCACTGCTAGCTGGCAAAGCTAACACTGGTGATGACGTGAACCTCTTCTTAAGCTCTTCAAAACTCTCTTCACATTGGTCAGTCCACACAAACTTTTGATTCTTCCTGGTTAATCTAGTCAGAGGAGTTGCAATCTTTGAGAAGTCCTGAACGAACCTCTTGTAGTAACCTGCCAAACCCAAGAAACTTCTGATCTCTGACACTGAAGTGGGTCTAGGCCAGTTAGCCACAGCTTCTACCTTCTTGGGGTCCACCTCTATCCCATTTTCTGACACAACATGCCCCAAGAATGAGATGCTCCTCAACCAAAACTCACACTTGGAGAACTTGGCATACAAACCGTGTTCCCTCAAGGTTTGCAGAACCAACCTCAGATGATGGGCATGCTCCTCTGCATTCCTGGAATACACTAAGATATCATCTATGAAGACAATAACAAAGTGATCCAGGTATTGGCTAAACACTCTGTTCATGAGATCCATGAATGCTGCAGGGGCATTGGTTAACCCGAACGGCATTACAAGGAACTCAAAATGCCCATATCTGGTCCTGAAAGCCGTCTTTGGCACATTTGCTTCTATGATCCTCAGCTGATGGTACCCAGATCTCAGATCTATTTTGGAGAAACAACCCGCTCCTGCTAGCTGGTCGAATAGATCGTCGATCCTTGGCAATGGGTACTTATTCTTAGTAGTGACTTTGTTCAACTGCCTGTAGTCGATACAAAGTCTGAGGGATCCATCCTTCTTTCTCACAAACAAAACTGGAGCACCCCAGGGTGAGGTACTCGGTCGGATGAAGCCCTTGTCTACCAGCTCCTGTAACTGCTCCTTCAACTCTTTCAATTCTGCTGGCGCCATCCTGTAAGGAGGGATAGAGATCGGTCGGGTTCCAGGCATCAGTTCTATCTCGAACTCTATCTCCCTAGCAGGTGGTAAACCTGGCAGCTCGTCTGGGAACACATCCAAAAACTCTCTGAGCACCGGTACCGAGGCGGGCTCTCTAACCTGACTGCTAAGATCTCTCACATGAGCCAAATACCCCTGACATCCCCTCCTAAGCAACCTACGAGCCTGAAGAGCTGATATCAGACCTCTAGGTGTACCCCTCCTCTCTCCCCTGAAGACGACCTCTGATCCATCCTGACCTCTGAACCTGACTACCTTGTCCATGCAGTCCAAGGTAGCACCATGGGTAGATAACCAGTCCATCCCTAGAATGACGTCAAAATCTGTCAAGTCTAGAACCACAAGGTCGGCGGAAAGGCATCTTCCCTCAACAAAGACTGGACTGCACTGGCAGACTGACTCTGCCACTGATGGATCACACTTGGGTCCACTGACCCAGAGAGGATACTCTAACCCAGAGATCATCAACCCCAACCTCTCAACGGCTCTCGGTGCAATAAAAGAATGAGATGCACCAGGGTCCATCAAGGCATACACATCTGAACAACCAATGACTAAGTTACCTGCCACCACGGTGTTAGATGCATCTGCCTCCTGCTGAGTCATCGTGAAGATTCGTGCTGGAGCTGATGGACCTTCACCTCTAAAACCCGCTGAAGAAGAGGCTGCCCCTCTCCCTCTGCCTCTGCCACTGGCCTGAGTCGTGGCTGGAGCTGTTGGCTGCGCTACACTACCAGAAGCTGTCTGCTGGGACTGTGCCATCGGGACTGCTCTTGGACATTCTCGAGACATATGCCCCTTCTGACCACATCTGTAACAGGCGGTCGTCCCAAACCAACATACTCCCTTGTGTGGCTTACCACACTTTGCACAAAGTGCATTATCCGCACCAGAGCTTAAGCCACCTCCAAATCCCAGACTGGACTTGACTTTGTTCCAGAACTTGTTCTTCTTAGACTTCCTAGAGCCTCTGTCCCACTTTTTACTACCTGAAGCTGCTGCACTCAGAGAAGAAGAGCCTGGGGTCTTAGAACCAGAAGGCTGTGCCACTGATTGCTTGACTTTCCCCTCGATGATAGCACTAGCCTTCATCCTCCTAGCTATATCCACTATGGCATGGAAGCTCTCCCTATCTGCGGACTGAATCAAGGAGGAATATCTGGAGTGAAGTTTCATGATATACCTCCTTGACTTCTTCTGGTCTGAGTCAAGAGTTTGCCCTGCAAACGGCAATAGCTCCAAGAATCTGTCGGTGTACTCATCTACACTCATATCCTCTGTCTGCCTTAACTGTTCAAACTCAATCATCTTCAATTCTCTTAAATTTTCAGGAAAAGCCCAACCTGAAAATTCATTTGCGAACTCCTCCCATGATAGGCTGTCCAACCTCGGGCTCACATAGTTCTTAAACCACTCACGGGCCTTTTTGCATTTGAGTGTGAACCCAGCCATCTGAATGGCTCTGCTGTCATCAGCTCCTATCTCATCTGTAATTGTTTTGACCCTTTCAAGGTACACAAACGGGTCATCACCGGCTTCAAACTGGGGAGCACCCAGCTTCATGTAGTCGGTCATCTTGACCTTGCTCCCTCCAGATGAGTTAGGCTTAGGTATTTGGGTTTCTAGAACTGTGGGTTCTACTGATGGTGGAGGAGGTGCAACATTTTTTGAGGTAGGGTTAGCTGGATTTGGATAGTAAGGTGGGGGTGGATACATTGGGTACTGTGGATATGGTGGGTAGTAGGGTGGGTATGGCATCTGTGTGGGATAAGGGGTAAAGCTAGGGTAATCCGATGTACCTCCCATCGAATACCCGAGATTTGGTGAGAAGTGTGGATAGTGGGGTGGCTGAACAAATCCCGAGGCCTGAGTGCCTCCTTGGGACTCTCCCATTCCCTCTTCTGACATACTAACTCCCAGACTGCCATCTCTCCTCTGCTCTACATCCATATCATCCCCCATGTCCTCTGACATTCCTCCCTGAACTGTTCCCCTCACTGATCTGCTTCTACCCAGATCCAAAGACCTTCTAGGGTCTCTTGCTGCTCTTTCTCTGCTAGCCCTACTAGACATTGCCCTAGGCAATGCAGGAGGACGGGCGCTCATGCCCTCATCCTCAGGTGGCACTCCAGTCAATCGTGCAGATCGACGAGTTCCTGTTTTCTGAAAAACAGTACACATCACATAAACATTAGCATCATATGGTTCATGTGGGCACACATGAAAACGCATCACATACATATCATTCATATCATAGCATTAATGCACATGTATATAATCATGGCATTTCACATCATCATAAAAGACAGGACTCCACATCCTATCCTAGTGGACATGACCTTTCCTATTGTGCTTGACCTTCTATAACATCTATGAGCCCGACACTCTAGGCCCGACCATATGAACCTAGGGCTCTGATACCACTCTGTAACGACCCGAAAATCGGACCGCTACCAGCGCTAGGATCCAGATCGGCTTAAGGCCGCCGGGACCCGTAGCAAGCCTGACATACAACCTGTAAACCTGTGTAATCCCATACATGATCAAACAAATACATAAACATGTAAACTTTTTCTTTCATAAATCAAGCTTAACCTGTGCATGCACACTAACATAACCATAAACCTCACACTGGAGCCCTCATCACATGCTCCAATGGGGTAACAATAACATACATTAAGCTTGATTACTCATCTCATCAATAATAATAGTGATCATGCATTAAAAGGGAATACCATACACATAGGGTCAAGCACAACCTCTAATCCTCAATATCATTTTACATATCATGACTACATAAAAACATTACATTTCAATTTCATCATGTCCACAACTTCTAACTATTACATAAAAACAGATTTTACTCCTGCTGACCTCCTGGTCTATCCTGTACCTGCAAACCTGGGGGATAAGGGGAAAGGGGTGAGCTACAAGAGCCCAGTGAGCAGAATAATAATAACAATTTAAAACACATGCTATCATGTAATGCATCACATCACAACCATATCACATCAAGGATGGACTTGTCACCAAGGGTCCTCTACATAGTCCAACTGTGCCAGGGGCGTAGTGCAGGCCACACCTGGTCTTTCTCTTACATATATCATAACATACATGTCCAACTGTGCCGGGGGCGTAGTGCAGGCCACACCCGGACTTTCACTTACATAGTGCCAGGGGCGTAGTGCAGGCCACACCTGGTCTTTCTCTTACATATATCATAACATACATGTCCAACTGTGCCGGGGGCGTAGTGCAGGCCACACACGGACTTTCACTTACATAGTGCCAGGGGCGTAGTGCAACATATTCATGAATTCTAATGCAAGCAACCTAGGATATCACATGGCATTTATGATGCATGATTCATGCTAAAATTTTCATTTATTAAAAGATAAGAGTTTATTCTACTCACCTCTGGCTAGCTCTGACACTGACTGAAGCAGCTGACTCACTGCTGGGGTCCTCGGTTCCTCGAGTCCTCAGTTCCTCGGGTCCGAACCTACACAGGTGGACTCAAATGAGGGACCAAACAACTAGAACATAACTCTAAAAACATCCCCCAAAAACTCTCTAAAACACCTCAAAACATCCATGCAAAAACATGCAAAGGAAGGCTGAACAGGGCACTTTCGGCGGCCGAAAGTCCCTCCAGAGCCGAAAGCCAGACAGGTTCGGCGGCACCTTCGGCGGCCGAAAGTGCCCTCCAGAGACGAAAGTCTCTTTTCGGGGGCAGGCTTCGGCAGCCGAAAGGCTGGCCTCCCAGGCAGGTTCGGCGGCCGAAAGTCTTTCGGCTGCTGAACCTGGTTTTTGCCAAAGGGCAGAAACCTGGTTCCTCATGCACATTTGCCTCCCAAAACCATCCAAACATGCATTTTTCCTAATCTACAACATACATACTCAAGCATACAAGTTCCTAGGGGCTTCAAACTATCTTAAACCCCATCTACAACACATCAAACATCCACATTGTCCAAAAACATAACATAAACCCATAAACCTAACCATAAGCTAAACATGCATTCTACCCCATAGATCTACTTAAAACTTACTTAAAACATGCCATAAGCTCAAGATCGGCCCTTACCTCTTGAAGATCGAGAGGAGAACGACCCTAGCTCGGAAAATGGGAGAGAGAGAGTTCCTTGAACCTCCAAGCTCCAAAACTTGCTCAAATACTC
This sequence comes from Manihot esculenta, assembly GCF_001659605.2. NCBI lineage: Eukaryota > Viridiplantae > Streptophyta > Magnoliopsida > Malpighiales > Euphorbiaceae > Manihot > Manihot esculenta. Next base: position 10,062,898 of record NC_035171.2, read on the forward strand.
AAAATCTTCAAAACAAGGGTAAAATTAATGAAAATCGAGAAAGATTTGAAGGAAGGAACTCAAAACCGGCGAGGGATGGTGGAGAGCTCACCTTGGCCGAAAATGGGGAGAAAAGCTTGCCCGTTTTCGGCTAAGGGACCCCTTTATAGGTGGCTGGCCAGGCCACGTTTGGGAGCCGAAAGTGCCTCCGCATGCATGCCATGTTCGGCGGCCGAACATAAGGTTCGGCGGCCGAACCTGGTTTCCCTCACTTATGCTTTCGGGGGCCTAAGGCACACCCGAAATGCATGCATGTTCGGCGGTCGAACTTGAGGTTCGGCGGCCGAACCTGAGTTTTCCTCCAAGGTTGTTTTCATGCAAAAACTCAGTTTCCTTCTAGCTTAAAAACATGAAATACATTAAAACATTTTATAAAAACATGATTTTACCCTTTTAGAGGTCTTCGACACTCGAGATTCCACCGGACGGTAGGAATTTCGATACCGGAGTCTAGCCGGGTATTACACTAGCTATGCATGAAAGAAATAACAAAGCAAATGAAAGATGGGTTGTCTTCTTCAACCCACCTTATGGCCGTAGCTTACACCATTGAAAAACCAAAAACTTGTTTTGTCTTTCTTCCACCAAATCTAAGTTAAAATCTCACCAAATCAACTTCTTTCTTTAATAAAAATTCACTTTAAAATGAAGATTTAAAGAAAGAGCCAGACATTGAAGGAATTGAAGAAAAAAAAGTTTAGGGTTCCTTATGCACCAAGCTTGAAAATCATAAGTGAGCTTAGAAATACGTAAGAAATAGCATCTTCTCATTTCTTCATGCATGAATTTAAATTATAAAGTTTTAATTTATAATTTATTCAATCTTTTCCTAAGATATAAATTGACCTAGGTGAAGGAACATCAAAGAGAAAGGAGAGAGCTAGAGAGTACAAGTGAAAAAGAAAGAGAAATTTAATAAAGGTTTAGTGTTTGTATGATTTTTTTTTTATGTTTTTCTTTGATTTTCTCATTAATATATGAAAGTATAGATTAATTTTACTTGCTGAAAATGTTGCTTTGATTGTATACATATGTAATATGAATGTTGGAATGGTATTTAAAAGGCTTAAATAAAGAAATTTAACATGAGAATTAAAAGTACAAACCTGGTAGGATAAGTTTTTAACAGGGCGGTATGTATTAACAACTTAATAACTCATTGTATAATTATTGAAATTAGGTTTAAAATATACTAAATGAAAACTAAGACAAAGAGATAAAACTTTCATGCTTGACCAAATTCTAAATCTATAGGTAAAATGATATAAATTACAAGTGAACCTAAACTGGACACAGTGATAGAGCATCCAAAACAGATTGTATTGATTATACCACAACTAATTTTGTACTTAATGAAATTAGTTAAGAATAGTGCCAAATGAATCTTAAGAAGCTTGCCTAAAACTTTGTAGAAGATACTTAAACTTGAATTTGTATAAAAATGCATGAATCTAATATGTTTTATAATACCATAAACAAGTACCAATACTAGACTGATTAAAACCTATTTGAGTAGCTTGTAAAGAAAAATTCATAACTTAAGATAGAGTAATCAGATTTGCATGAATTATAGATTGTTGGAAAGATAAGACATAAAATATACATTTGTTATATGAAGAAATTGAAGTCAAATTGTAACTTTAAACTGCTTGAAAATTTTATGCAATATATGGCAGAATGTAGTTCTCTCAAATTGGAATGTATAAAAATTGACATGCTTACTTAATCGGTAAGAATTATGCACGTGTTTGCTTATCGTACTTGATTTTTACACGTGCTTGCTTGATAATAACACATATTTGCGCATGATGATTTCAGAAAAACTTGTCATTCTTTACTTAGTGTTATGAAATGCAAGAAGTGAATTGACTTGACGCAATATTGGAATGCTAAGTCAATAAAATTTTGTACTATTTGCCATGAGTTTCTCATCTTGTTAACTTTGACATATGATATATGTACTTTGGAAATGAATTCCAATAGCTTCAAATGACATGCATTTTCAAACAGGCCGGCCCAAACTGGCCCAAATAATTTTTGGACCTACTTTCCACTTAACCCAAAATGGTTAACTCAAGTTATTTAGTAGTTTCGTGCTAGCTATTATATACAATTCAGAATTACCGTAATTTCTCGATGTGGGATGTGGTACAAGCTGGTAGCTCAAGCAAGCAGTTGATTCTTACACTCTCCCCCGCTAAATTTAAGACGTGCGACGAGGACGTCGCAAGGACGTCGCAACTGAATTGAATACAATTGCAATTTGCGACGAGGACGTCACAACTGAATTGAATACAATTACTAACCAGGATCGGACTCTTGGGTATTATGGTTCGCTAGTACCTCGGGCGGCTCCACCTCGTCTCATACGGGTAGCCCTTTCCTCGCAGGTCCACGAGCTCCGGACAATTTGTCTGAGCCAGGGTGGCTCTGATACCAATTGAAACAGCCCTGCCCAAACTGACCCAAATAACTTTTGGACCCACTTTCCACTTGACCCAAAATAGTTAACCTAAGTTATTTAGTAGTTTTGTACTAGCTATTATATACAATTTAGATTTTCTATAATATGACGATGTAGGACGGAAGCCGCAAATCCGCAAGTAGACAGCTTACCGTTATACTCGTTACAGCTAAATTTGCGACGTCCTCATCGCAAAACTTTATCTTTTTCTCTTTGTTATTTATTTATCTGCTCACTGAGTAAATTGTACTCACCCTTATTTAAAATTTTGCATTTTAGAAAAGAGCTACCCGTATGAGACGAGGTGGAGCCGCCCGAGGTACTAGCGAACCACAATACTCAAGGGTTCAGTCCTAGTTAGCAATTGTATTCAATTCAGTTGTGACGTCCTCATCACAAATTGCAATTGTATTTAATTCAGTTGCGACGTCCTCGTCGCATGTCGCAAATTTAGCAGGGGAGAGTGTAAGAATCAGCTGCCTGCTTGAGCTACCAGCTTGTACAACGTCCCACATCGAGAAATTACGATAATTCCAAATGGTATATAATAGTTAGCACGAAACTACTAAATAACTTGGGTTAACCATTTTGGGCCAAGTGGAAAGTGGGTCCAAAAGTTATTTGGACCAGTTTGGGCCGGGCTGTTTCACATATATATTAAACGATTGATACATTGAATTAATAATATTTTTCCCTGGTAAACTTAATAGGAGTCGAGATTAGATTAAGGGTATGACATGCAATATAAACATACAGAGTTCGCAGTACTGCTAATGATATATGATATATATTTGAGATTACATATCATGTACTTCATAGGCATGGCCAGAGAGCCTTGCTATCACAGTTTTAGCCTCTGAGCCTACCGTTTGGCACCTTGTGCCTACCGTTATAACTCCTTATCTACCTAGTCGATCCTACTATGTGTTTATAAGGGCTGAGAACCTAATTAAGATTGATACTCGATTTTGTAAAATTATCAGTGAATGTTAACATGTCTGCATCTATTACATGCACTAAGCTATGGTGATTTGCTATAAATATAAAATGTGCAATCGTGGCAAAAGAAGATACTTTTATTGAATGAGAAGGAAATTCTTGTCGTGCATAAAAATACATATGACACTCATATCTTATGCCAAGAAGTTTGACAAGTATATTTTATATTATGTTAACTATATTTTACATGCTTGTAATTGTTTATTTAATTATCTATATATATGAATAAGCTTGTTTTATTTTATTATTTGTTTGCAGTCACCCATTAAGCATTAGCTTAGAGTGTTGGTTTTTATCTCACGCAAGTTATAAATAAAGTAGGCACAACGGAGGTCGTCAAAGATCTACACCAGATTTCAAAACCATTATTATAGCCGGTTGTTTGTGTCTCCGTATCATAGTACAGTTATATTTTGGCATGTACATATAAAATAGAGTGAGTTACGAATGCTATGTAAATTAAAATAATGTAATCATGTATGAATAAAGAAAAAGAGTTAAGCGTTTGCATATAATGATATCCATAGAAAAATAAGAGATGATATTGTTATGAAATATGTGCTAAATTAAATAATAGTAAGATATCAAATGACAATTGATAGGATAATTATAAATATATTTTTCATATATACTATAAGTTAAAATTGTGATGAAACAGAGAAAACTCTGCTAAAATTTTGGTTTAAAATCTAATATTTACTTTAATCACTTTATAAAATTTACTTGAATTATCTAATAACTTGATAACTACATATAAAAAAATTATTTAATTTTGATATATCTAAAAAGTATAATTTGTGACAATTCTTATTCTGTCTACATTTTGATAGGATAAAGTGTTACATTATATATAGTTGATTCGATTCATACGGTTCGATTTTTAATTTAACTACTCATCCTTAATTTAAATTTTTAATTAAAAAGATATTTATAACTTTTCATTTAAAATTAACAGAATCCGTTAGCATGTTGACTTGGATGTTTATATGACCAAGGGCTTAACTTTATACGAATTTAAATTAAATTAAGTTTTTTAAATTAAGTTTTTTAAAGAATAATTATTAATTAAAAAATAAAAAATAAAATTAAAATTAAAATAAATAAAAAAATAAAAGAAAAATATATATAAAAATACTTTTTAATGGCTAATTAATTAATTTTAATATTAATATCTTTAACTAAAATTATTTCTTGTAAAATCTTATTAATTTTGATAAAATTTATTTTTAATACAAAATCAATTCTCATAAAAAGAATTGAATTTTTACACTATTACTTTTATTAAATATAAAAATTTAGTAAAAAATATTTTTTTTTAACTTTTTTCAAAATTATAATTTATAGTGAAATTTATATTTTAGGTTCTGTATTTTTTAACATTAGTCTTTCAAGTTTTATTATTTGATTAATAAAATAATCCATTGATTTAAGTTTTATATTTTAATTAAAAATAATCTTTATAATTTTATAAATTATTTCATAAATATCATAATTATTAATAAATTTTTGTATTTACAAATTACTAAATTTATTTATTAAATTTTAATATTTTGTGAAAATAATAAAATAAAAATTAAATAAAAAATCTGTCATGTTCTTTTGGTCCTAGTTAACTGAAAAATAAATTATTGAGAAGGAACAAGTTAGAGGAAAAAAATTTTTTTAACTTAAATTTAGATGTATATTGTGTTTTTTATTTAATTTTTATTTTATTAATCTATTTCAAATATAAGAGATTAAATTTTATAAACATGGAGATTAATTTATAAAGAATATAAGTATTTATTAGTAAGTAATTATAATATTTAAAAAATAATTTGTAAGAATATAGGATGAATTATAATAAAAGAGACTATTTTATTATAAAACACAACTTTATAATTAAATTTACAAATATATGAAATATATTATATATAAAAATTTTAAGAATTAAAATATAATTTATTTTAATTAAAAATTATTTTAAATGTAATATCAGCTTAAAGAGAAAAATCTCACTTAATAAAAAATAAAATTTTATGATTTTTTTTCATAAATTAAATGATATAATTTATTTAAAAAAAGCGTCAAATCACATAGTCATTGTTTTATAATTATCCCTTTTAATTATAATATATGTCAATATTTTTTTATTAATAATTTTTACTTCAAAATATTAATTTTTTAAAAAAAATTAAATTTTAATTTTAAATGAAAAATATAAAAAATATTATTTATATGAATATATATTTTATATAAAATTAATATTTAATAAAAATATAAAAAATTTATTATTTACTCTTAATATTATAAAAAAAATTTTAATTTTAAAAAATATATTAAAACGTCTATATTAATTAGCATTTGTATTAATTAGCATTTGTATTAATTAGCATTTGTGTTAATTTTCTCTATTAAATATTTTTCTATTTAATTTTTATAATATAAAAAATTTCACTAATTAATTTTTTAATTTTATAAAAAGTTTATTAATTAATTTTTTTATATTAAAACATTTTAAATTTTTTTATAATATTATTCAAAAGCTAAAAATAATTAATTAATTTCTAATCCGCTATGGTATTAATTTCAAATTCAAATCCGTGGCAAGTCTCGATTACTTAGCATTCTAACCAGTCATAATAAGATTCGGATGGGATATCTGTAAATTCCCGCGTTGCCGTCCCTGTTTGCTTGCATGAGTAGTTTTTGGATTTTGACTCGTTCATCCATTACCAATAGTTTTAAACAGATACTGCCGCTAATGCTACTTCATTAGCAACAGTCTGTTGCTGCACAATATTCCTTTTACCAGTAATCATTCTTTGCAAAACAACAAAATTCCGAAAGAATAAATCGAAAGCTAATCCTCTACAAAGAACATAACGACCTGAATCATAACTATTCAAATCAAAAGCTTTGGTCCTCGGAAGCAACGATTATCTTAGATAATCTTCTTTACTGCATTAATTTGTCTATAAAACTATGTATACTTTCCATTGAAGTAGCAGCCAAATGAGAAGAGGATTGTCTCTGCGATGGGCGTCTCTGCTTACTTTCTTGCTGCTGCAAATGTTATCAGAATCATCAGGTTTACCAATGAAGAGCTGTGAATCTAAATGCGGCAGCATTGATATCGAATACCCATTTGGTATTGGAGCCAACTGTTCCATGAACGACTGGTTTGTGGTCGTTTGCAATGGAACTGCCGATAATCGGAGAGCTTTCATAAGCAGCATCAACCTGGAGGTGACAGACTTTTTATATGAAAGAAGCCGATTGCGAGTTAAAAGCCCAGTAGTTTCATTCAACTGCGACGTGAATCACTCGAACAGTGTAGTGGATTTAAGAAGGACTCCATTCACAGTCTCAAGCCACAACAGATTCACCGTTGTAGGATGCAAAGCTCGAGCTTTGCTGACCTCTGCTGAGCCAGACATTATAGGTTGCCAGCCGACCTGTAACAAAAAGCTCAAACCTCAGGGAAGAAACCCTCCATGCTCCGGCAACAGATGCTGTCAGACATCAATTCCTTATTATCTGCAAGTGTTTAAACCGAGTTTTGAGAAGGAGAATGGTAAGGAAGGCAAAAGGGTATGCAAGCTAGCGTTCATAGTGGAAAGCACCTGGTTCAAATCTAATATAAAAGATCCATATAAGGTGCAAGAGAGGGAATATGTTCCAATGCTGTTGGATTGGAAGATCAATGCAACAGACATGGAATCTCTTGGAATTAATAAGGAAACAACGAGTTGGTCTTTTAGGTATTATAATGGATTTGGTTTCCCGTATCCCAACAACAGCATGTTGATGTGCCGGCAAGGTTATGCCGGCAACCCTTATCTTCCCGATGGATGCCAAGGTACCTTAAAAATCTTTCTTTCTTTCTATATTCTTGGCAGAAAATATTTGGGGTGATACAAAATTGTCCTCTGGCAAACGCCTATAGCATAGAATAGAACTTTAAAAAAAGATCCATTAAATATCTAGGCTAAAAATTTCATTGCTGTTAGGCTTTCTTTTGGGAAAAATAACTTCCTACTTGAAAGTTGTTTTTTAAAGTAATTGTAAATCCTATACTTCAAATTAAGGAAAAACTTAATGAAAAAATGATATGGACTCACATTCATGTTTTTGGATCCAGATGTTGATGAATGCTTGGATTTTGAAGTAAGAAGTCGGTGCAGTGGAAATTGCATAAACACTCGTGGTTCATACAGATGCGAGGCCCAAAAATCTTGGATTTTCATTTTAGGCAAGTCTTATCTCTCCAAAATTATTTTCCTTTTCTTTATAAAATTTGATTATTTGTTAGATTATAAAAAAAAAAAACATTGTTTATACTAATAATATTCCTCTTGAAATCTGAGATATCTAGATTCTAGACCGACTAACAAGCATATTGGTCGCCATTTTTGAACAGGTAGCAGCATGGGTTTTGGCTTATTAAGCCTGCTTCTTACTTCATGGTGGTTATCTAAATTCATCAAGAAACGAAAACGCAGCCAACGTAAGAAAAAATTCTTCAAGAAGAATGGTGGTTTGTTGTTAAAACAGCAAGTATGTTCAAGCAAAGCCAATGTTGAGAAGGCGACAATATTCAGTTTAAAGGAATTAGAAAAGGCAACAGATCGCTTCAACGTGAATAGAATTCTCGGAAAAGGTGGCCAAGGAACTGTTTACAAAGGAATGTTAGCAGATGGAAGAATCGTCGCAGTTAAAAAATCCGAGAAAGTAGACCAAACAAGAGTCGAACAATTCATTAACGAGGTTGTCATTCTGTCTCAAATTAATCACAGAAATGTCGTAAAGCTTCTTGGGTGTTGTTTGGAGACTGATGTTCCTTTACTTGTCTATGAATTCATCCCCAACGGAACTCTTTTTCATTATCTTCATCACCCAACTGAGGAGTTCCAATTATCGTGGAAAATGAGATTGCAGATAGCTATAGAAGTCGCCGGAGCACTTTCCTACTTGCACTCAGCTGCTTCAATACCGATTTATCACCGAGATATTAAGTCCACTAACATTCTCTTGGACGAGAAGTATAGATCAAAAGTATCAGATTTTGGAACTTCAAGGTCAATTCCTCTTGATCACACTCATCTCACCACTCGTGTATTAGGAACTTTTGGATATTTAGATCCTGAGTATTTTCAGTCGAGCCAATTTACAGAGAAGAGTGATGTTTATAGTTATGGAGTAGTTCTTGTCGAGCTTTTGACCGGACAACAACCGCTTTCTTCAGCAAGCTTACGAGATGGCGTAGGTTTAGCTGCACATTTCATTATGTCAGTGGAAGAAGATAAACTCTTTGATGTGCTTGATCCTCGAATTGTGGAGCAATGTGATAAAGAAGAAGTGATGGTGGTTGCTAGTGTAGCAAAAAGATGCTTGAACTTGAACGGAAAGCAACGACCTACAATGAAAGAAGTGATAATGGAATTGGAAGGGATTCAATTTCCTCAAAAAGATCATTTGAGTATTCTAAGAAAAGGTGATGAATTTGAATCCAATCTCTGGGATGCCTGCTCTTTCACCACTTTCTCTGGTTCTAATTGTTGTACAGATTTGCCTGTAGAAATCTAAGCATTCACGGCAACAAAAATAATCCCATTGTACAAAAGGAAGTTAAAATATTTATAGAGGTCGAGAGTTCGATCTCATAAATAAAAATACTGGGTGTTTACTTCTTAGTGAACTTACACAGTGCGAATAAAATTTAGTTTTAGTCTCAGTCTAGTGGATTTGAGTATACATGTGGTTATATATATATATATATATATATAGATGATAATATGCACAATTATATAGTTTTAATATTATAAAATACTTAGATATTGAGTTTAATTTCATTTAAAATAGATTGATTCGTTTAAATTTTATTATCTTGGTAGGATTGGAGAATAATAAGAGCAAAATCCAATTTGGACTCTATGTTATGAGATTAAACATGGTCACAACCAAATTTACAGAAGGATAAGGAACAGAGTCATACTTGAACTCTAATTTTCGGACGAGCTGTGTTATGGACTACGTTATAGGCATAACATACTTAACGAACAGAGTTCATTTTCAAATCGGAGAAACAAACATCTAACTCTCATCAGTCAAGATTTTAGCTACTTGTATTTACGTTAAATTAGGACTCTTAGCACTATAAAAAAAGGATATTATGATGTATCTGATATCTCATCTCATTTTTTATCTTCCATTCTTAGCCATGAATATGCGTGGCTAAGTTTCTTTTTTTCAGTTAAATGATAATTAAAGTTTCAATTCAATTGGTTGTGAGATTTATGGGATTCTATTGTTTCCTCAATTATTCTTGGTATTTATATTATTCATGTATTTATTGTTTACTATTATTCTATTGGTTGTTGTATTAAGATGTCATCGCTCAATTGCTACAATTGTATTTTGCTATTCAGGTTAATTAAATTAATAATTATTTAGTTAAATTGAAATAAGTAGTGAATTAGGTTGCGTAATACCTTCCTAAAAAATAGTATAATCTAACTTAAATGAACCGAATGTCTTGTGTTTGTTAGTTAGAATCAGATCCTTTTAATTATGAATTCAATAATTAGATTAAATTTTATGAGTATCTTCCACGGTTATTCAAGAGTTAGAATCGGTTAACGAGCGTCTCTTGACTATTTTAAAATCTAAGAAATGATTGAATACCTGAAACATTTTCAATATCTATAATGGGTTTATCAATAATTAAATTGAAATTATTTTATATCTGTAATCAACCAATAAAAATTGAAATTAAAATTATTTAGGTTTCTCATTTTGATTTTTTCTCTTCAATTTAATTACTTCTTTTTTTGAATTAATTTCCTTTATTTCTCAACATTCACAACCTCTCAACCTCCCATTTTATTTTATTTTATTTTTTAATTCATTCAATAAAATTAATTTAATTACCAATCTATGTGAGATCGACCCTACTTACCAATATCACGAGTTTTATTTTAAAATAGAAATTTATTTTTAATAATTTTGACGTCCATCATGAGATTAGTTTTATAAAATTATGATAATCTATAATTAAGTATTTTGTTTTGATATATATCATTTAGTATCCTAACTCTATTGATTTGATTAATTTAAATTCACATTTCGAATTATTATATCCTAATTATTCTATTTATATTTTAAAAAATCATTCTCAATTGATTCAATACAACTATATTACAAAACACACATAAGTAAACCTTAGCCGAAAAATTATTAATTATCTATTTAAAAATATCAAAACCTAAAACAAAAAAGTTACTTATTTTATAAAAAAAGGGAAAATTACTTTTTAGTCCCTGAGATTTAACGTAATTAACACTTCTGTCCCTCTATTTTGGCGACCCAACACTTAAGTCCCTCACTTTCTCTTCCGTCCGAATTCGTAGTCCTTCCGTCCGAATTCGTAGTCTTTCCATCTGAATTCGTAGTCCTTCCATCTGAATTCGTAGTCCTTCCGTCCGAATTCGTAGTCCTTCCGTCCAAAATGGCCGTTTGGTCAAAGAGTCTAAGGTGAGAGGTGAAATTTTTTACCAAAAATACCCTTAATGAACTTGATAAAACCCTTCTCAACGTAAAATCCCTCCATCCTTCTTCTCCCTCATATCTTCTCTCTTATTTTCGGCCATTGTTGATTCTCCATTTTTTTCTCTTCTCCATCTTTATTTTCACTCATATCTTTCTACTCTCTCATATATTTCTTCTCCCTCATATCTTCTCTATTTCCTTTCAGCCATTGTTGATTCTCTTTTTTTTTTTTTCTCATTTTCATCTTTCTTCTCCCTCACATCTTCTCTTTCCTTTCGGCGATTGTTATGAATCATCACTGGGGAAGAATAATGTCAGTATCAAGTGGGTCTACCAAGTACTGGAATAAAAGATTGAAGAATGTGAACTGCAATGTGGCAAAAGGGCTGGGATAAGAATTTCTGAGTCAGCCGAAAACCCTAATAAGCCATATTATTTTTACAGAGATAATGTGTGTGGAAGTTTTCGTGGGTGGTGTGAACCTGTGAATCAAAGTTCAACTCCATCAAGTGGCAGCATTAACGTGGATGAGGGATAGAAAATCGAAAAAAAGAAGACCTATAGAAGAAATGCTAGAGAAGGTAATAGAAGATATTGCAAAGATGAAGAATGATCTGAAGAAGATGAAGGAAGAACAAAGAGCTACTAGAGATGAGATTGCAAATATTGAGGGAATTATGTGCCAATTGAGAATAATTTATATTGTTTTGATTTTTATTGTAGTTGGAGTAACAATGAAAGTGATTTGAAATAATATGTATCAGGAATTTAGATAATAGAAACTACCTTTTTTTTGCTGTGAATATATATTTTGAATTTACAGTAGTACGATGGACTAAAATGTTTGAATATTTAATTTTATGAGGACATAAGTGTTTGAAAAACTGAATATATGAGGACTAAAGTGTTTGAAAATTTAAAAATACGAGAATTATAGTGTTTGAATATTTAAATGTATATGGACTATAGTGTTGTGAACTTTTAGTTAATTAAGTGATAATATCCCTCACAGATATATTATTTTGTTACAAAGTAATTTATCCCTATTCACATATAAAAATGTTATAAAAAAGTAGTCAACAAGAAATGTAAAAGCATACACAGGATGTGAAAAAAACTGAATATTCATTCATATAAAAGATTGATCATTTGAATGATAACATGATCAAGTCCATTACATTGCAAATGAAATTTTTTCCATTACATTACAAAATATATGCAAAAAACCTATCTAATTTCTTCAAAGTTGTCCAAAATAGCTTTACAATATCTACATATCTGAAATGACCAGTATATATCCAAAATAGCTGCACATCAAAAGATCTCAAAACCTGTAAATGAAATCTGTAAAAAAAATAATCAAAAGCTGCACACTAATTATATCAAAAAAATCACAATTTCATCCAATTTAGACTAAATTAAAACTCACCAAATCTGTCCAGAAAAACATGTTGCACATCTAATATATCTAACGAAAAACTCACAACCTGCACACATGTTCACAAATTGTTCATTCTCTCCTCACGCCCTTCATATTTGATTAACAACTTGTATATCTCAGATTTATCCATTGCTATCTACAAAAATAAAAAGAAAATTACAAAATTAATTCCCAAATCATTAAACCCCCTAATCTTAACAGTAAACCCTAGAAAAATCAATAAATAAAAAATTAATTATTGTAACTCAAAAAATCTAAATAATAAAGCAACAATTTTTTCTTCATCGTAAAACAAAAAAAAATTTTCGTACCTTCGAAGTGGACCACGCTCCACCTTCGGAATATGGTGGGTTCAGTGCTTTTCGAGAAAATTAAGGAAATGAGAGATAATGGGACCACAGAGAGAAAAGTTTTGATAGAGAGAGAGACAGAGAGAGCACAAGAGTGAGAGACAGAGAGAGCACGAGAGAGAGAGAGACAATGGGACCACAGAGAGAGAAGTTTCAATAGAGAGAGAGACAAAGAGAGCATGAGAGAGAGGGACAAGGCTTCGACAGAGACAGAGAGAGCGTGAGAGAGAGGGACAAGTTTCAATTGAGATAGAGGGGTTTAGTTTCGACAGAGAGAGAGAAATAGAGAGAGCGCGAGAGAAAGGGAGAAGAAAGAGAATAGAGTTTCGTGATTTTAAAATAGAGGAACTTTTTGTGAGGGTTAATTTTGTCAATTCACGTGTTCCAAACGGCTATTTTGGACTGAAGGACTACAAATTCGGACGGAAGAGAAAGTGAAGGACTTAAGTGTTGGGTCGCCAAAATAGAGGGATAGAAGTGTTAATTACATTAAAACTCAGGGATTAAAACGTCATTTTCCCTAAAAAAATGTTAAAATGTTAGTTTATAAATGAGATTTAAAAACATATGAAATAAAGCGAGTTGGAAAATCAGCAATTAAAAGCACAAGAAAATTAATAAAATAAGGATTTATTGATTGGCTATAGACCTATATTTACGTTCTATCTGTTCTTTTTTTTTTTTCCAAATAATTATAATAAAGGAAATCGAGAAATAATTTAAAAATAATGAGCATATTGGCTTTGGTCTTGTGAGGTATAGTAGTAATTCAGCCGGACTGCCAAAACATAGGTGCAAAGAACAAATGAACACGAAAAGTAAGAATGTATACAGCGAGCTTAATAAATATTAAATAATTTAAATTAATTATTTTAGATCAAATAAAATATAAATTTAAAAATTATTTAAATCAGTTTAAATCAAACTGTTATAATTTTATATTATTAATAAATCATCGAATAAAATGCTATTCATAAATTTGAAGTGAAATTGCTTGAGACATTAATAAATCATAATAATTAAGGATTAGGTCCGAATTTTTCAATTTATCTGAATTAATAAAAAAAATTACGATCAAGAATATTACAAAATTGAGTGGTGAAATAATATTATTATGATATAATATATACATATGACTCTTGTAAATGCTTACTAGATTATTATTTAGGTAAATTTTTTTTTTCAATTTTTTTTATTTACATTTCTATTGGATGAAATTTTATTAAATTAAATTTAAATTTGAAGTATTTTTATTATTGTATCATTTATTTATTGACTAGATATATATCTTAATACATGTAAGAAATATCATTTATTTGAAAAAATAATTTACATTTAAAAAATATTTTCTAACGAAATAATTTATTTTTTATTATTTAATTTTAATTTAGAAATAATTTTTTTAATAAATTTATATATAAATGTCTTCATAAGAATTTCAATAATATTTGTCTTGTAGCCTTAATTCATGGAACCAACGCCCAAGTAGTCTGGCGAGAACCGCCTTATGATCTGATTTGGTAAATATTTCCCTTGTGGCATTGATTTATGGGACCAACGTTCGAGTGGTTTGGCGAGAACTACCTTGTGACTTGACATGACGAATATTTGCCTTTTGGCCTTGATTCATGGGACTAACGCCCGAGTGGTATGACGGGAACCGCCTTGTGACCTAGCCTGGCGAATATTTGCTAGGGGTGAGCAGTATTCGGTTCAAATCTAAAAAACCGACCGAACCAAATTAATTTAAAATTTTGATTCGGTTTTTAATTTCAGAAATTTTGGTTATTTCGGTTCGGTTCGATTTTGATCAGAAAAAAATCAAAAAAACTGAATTGAACCGATTAGTGATAATAATATATTATTTTCAATAATATAGAGAAATTAAATCATATTAAGATTAAAATATTTTAATTAAATTTTAAAATACTAAAAATAAAGTGTAAAAAATAAAAAATTTATTAAAAATCGAAACCGATCAAACCGAACTGAATCGAACCAAATCAGACCGATTTAGTTCGATTCGATTTCTGATCAAAATCGATTCGGTTTGGTTTTCATAAATACTAAAATTTCAATTTTCTGTTTATTCAGTTCGGTTCGGTTTTGAACCGAACCGACCGAATGCTTACCCCTAATATTTGCATTGTGCCCTTGATTCATAGGATTAATGCCCGAGTGGTCTGGCGAAAATCGCCTTGTGACCTGACATGGTGAATATTTGCCTAGTGCCCTTGATTCATGGGACTAACGCCCGAGTGGTCTGGCAGGAACCGCCTTGTTACTTGGCCTGGTGAATATTTGCCTTGTGGCCTTGATTCATGGAACCAACGCCCGAGTGGTCTGGTGGGAACCGTCTTGTGACCTGACCTGACGAATATTTGCCTTGTGGCCTTGATTCATAGGACTAACGCCCGAGTAGATTGGTGGGAACTGCCTTGCCACCTAGCCTAGCAAATAAGTCTTGTGGTCTTGATTCATAGGAGCAACACCTAAGTGGTCTGGTGGGAATCGCCTTGTGACTTAGCCTGGCAAATATTTGCCTTGTGCCCTTGATTCGTAGGACCAACGCCCGAGTGGTCTCGCGGGATCCACCTTATGATCTGGCCTAACAAATATTTGTCTTATGGCCTTGATTCATGGGACCTATGGCCTTGATTCATGGGACCAGTGCCCGAGTAATCTGGCAGGAACCGCCTTGCGATCTAGCCTGATAAAAATTTGCCTTGTGGGCTTGATTCATGGGACCAATGCCCGAGTAGTCTGGCAGGAACCACCTTATGACCTAAGAACATACCATGTAAAAATACTTTGTTGAATTTACTATTAAAAGAATATCTTTCATTTACATACAATGGTAAAACTAAATTACTTGTCAAAATATGAATAATACTGAAACAGATACTTCGAGCGGATGACCCTTATAGGCGAATGTTTTCCTAGATTTATAAAGTTCCCACCTTTCTGGTAATTACGTTGTAATCTTTTCTATACGTCATCAGGTCCTTTTGTTATCATATGTATGACTCCCATGAGTTCTCTATTAGGAGTCATCTCTTGGGTTATTTTCTCAGGGTCAGACTTTTGCCATTCTTTTCCTTTTCTTGTGAATTTTCGGACAGTGCCATCCCTTATGAGCCTCTTGATCTTGTCCTTTAATTATCGACATTCTTCTATTGTATGGCCATGATCTTCGTGGAAGCGACAATATTTAGTCATGTCCCGTTTGTCTGCCATCCCGGGATTAAGTTTGGGCAGCCACCTGATTTCATTATCATTCTTTCTTATCCACATCAAGTTACGAGTTCGTGAGTCATTTAGTGGGATGTAATTCTTATACTTACTTTGTTTATCCTTCTTTGGCGAGATGGGATAGCTCATGTGATCCCCTTCATGGGCTCGACTCTCAGACTTTTGACTCGCCCTATTGTCTTCTTTGAGTGTCTAGATCTCATCATCTAACCTGATATACTTCTGGGTTTTATCTATCAACTGTTGGTATGTTTGTCACACCCATTCTCTAATCTGTAGAGACGGATATAACTCGAAAAACTGATAGAATTTCCCCTAAATATATATATATAAATACGTATAACCTGCTACGATTTTAAAATATTAAACATAGAAGAGAGGATTGATGGCTGGTCTAGTCAATTCATAATATATTTCCACCAAACAAAATAGATACAGCACTTGAATATATAATTTATATATTATCTTTCAAAATTACAAAAAGTTACAAAGAACTTAAGATTGACCCGCCCTCCACTAGACTCTGAGCGGACGAAGTGGAAGGAAGGACAAAACTAGAAGATGAAGACTGCTAGGAGTGGATCACCAAAAAGAATCTGTAATATTAAAAGTATAAGGGGTGAGTACAATTTACTCAGTGAGCGGATAAATAAATAACAAAAGGGAAAAGATAAAGTTTAGGTACTTAATAGTACCAAATATTTAGCTAAAATAAGTCGGCTAAATAAATACAATTTAATTCAATTAATATAAAATAAGCTAAATATAAATTACTAAGATATCACTATTGGATAATGAATCCAAAAAATTATAAATGTGAAAAATAAAATCCGCATACACTCATAACATGCTACATGTGGATAATACTGGCATCTCAGGTGTGATAAAATAAAATAATGACAGCCTGAGAGCAATGCTAGCATCTTAAGCTCTATGATGACAGTATTGGACCAATAGCTAATAAAATACTGGTCATACACATGTGCAGAGCTACCCCCAGAGAGTGACCACCTGACATACGCCCCAAAAGTTTTGTGTATATAAAGCGCTGTCCCAAAAACAGTATAAATATATACTAAGCTGAAAATAAATCACATATCATCAAGATGTTATCTGTTCAATACATGTACAAAGTATAATCGGCTATTTATTCAGCTGTGTTTTAAATTTAATTTTTATTCATTCAAGAAATATGACTTCATTTTATTCATTCCCATTTTAAATTAATAAAATAGCATATACATATATAAACATATTTAAGAAAAGTATCAATGTTATATATTTATCCACTTACCAGTACTAGGGACAAAATAATCTTAGATCATAGGAGCAGCCCTATTATCTATACCGGAAGCTAGGTCATCCCCTAGAATTAAGAAGAAAAATAATATATCAAGTGATAAATAAATATTCTAGGATAAAAATATAAAATGTAAAATGCGAATTTTAAATATATTTTTATATTTTTTAAAGAAAAATTCGGCAATATTTCGGCATAGCTAAACCTCCCAAAATTATACAGACTCAACAAAAATACACAATAAACTATAAATATTATTTGGATCAACCTATGAAAATCATCAATCCAAAAATATATATAGAATCTCTTAATTGGGTCTAACTAAAACTTATCCCCTTTTAATTCTCAAATCACAAAAATCACTTTTAATGATAGAGAAAATAAATTATTTCGTAATAATTCGAATAAAAGGGATAAAACTCACTTATCTAAATATCAGAGTTTCTAAAAAAAATTATTGAATTTCTGGTCAGGATATTGGTTTAAATAATGATCTAGCTAAGGATTTCGGATGTTTATGGATTGATTGGGTTGAGGAGGATGAAATTTGGATTTAAAAAGGAATTTTTTTTAAATAACAGAGCAAAAGCTCTGTTTTTCTTCACCTGAAGAAGACGGAGACGTTGAATTGCTTTGGTTTCGGGATATTTTAATTTTTATTTTTATTTTTTTATTTTTTTATCATTATTTTTTTTAAATTTTATTTAATAATTTTCTTTTTATATATATGTTTATGGGCTTTTTTTAAATGGGCCAGGTATAATAATTCTCTCATCCTAAAACAAATTTCGTCCTCAAAATTTTACATACCTGGTGAAGGGAATAAATGTGAGAATTGAATTCGCATATTCTCTTCTTTTTCCCAAGTAGCTTCTTTAGTAGAGTAGTTACTCCATGGAACTTTAACTAAGGGTATTATCTTGTTCCTCAGAACCTTCTCTTCTTTGGCAATGATCTCTACTGATTCTTCTTCGTATGTTAAATCTTTTCTCAACTCGATAGGTTGTTTCTGGAGGATGTGGGAAGGATCACTTCTGTATCTCCTTAACATAGATACATGAAAGATATCATGAATCTGTGATAGCTCTGGAGGTAGTGCTAAACGATAAGCAACTGGTCGAAGTCTATAAAATCTCATATGATCCTATGAATCGTGGACTCAATTTTCCATGTTTACCAAAACGTACAACCCCTTTCCAATGAGAGATCTTTAGAAATACCTTGTCACCAACATTATATTCAATATCCCTTCTCTTCAGATCTGCATAACTCTTATGTCTGTCTTGTACTGCTTTTAATCTACTTTTGATCATTTGAATTTTATTTATAGTGTGTTGCACTAATTCTGGACCTTCTAATTGTCTTTCTCCTACCTCATTCCAACACAATGGTGTTTTGCATCTCTTCCCATATAAAACTTCATAAGGAGTCATGCCGATACTAGTATGATAACTATTATTATAAGAAAACTCCATTAAATGCATATACCTATCCCAACTTCCTCTAAACTCCATCACACAAGCCCTCAGCATATCCTCCAAGGTCTGAATAGTTCTTTTTTATTGATCATCTGTCTGAGGATGAAAGGAAGTGCTAAACTTCAACTTTGTGCCTAAAGCATTTTGCAAGTTAGGCCAAAATCGAGAAGTGAATCTTGGATCTCTATCTGAAACAATAGAAACTAGAGCACCATGGAGTCTTATAATCTCATTGACATAGATCTCTACTAATTTGTCTAAAGAATAATCCATCCTGACATGTAAAAAGTATGTTGACTTGGTTAATCTATCAACTATCACCCATACTGCATTAAGTCCATGCGAAGTGCGAGGCAACCTAGAAATAAAATCCATAGTAATGTGTTCCCACTCCCATTCTGGAATAGAGAGCAATTGCAGCTTTCCTGTTGGATGTTAATGTTCTGCTTTAATTTGTTGGCATACTAAGCAAGTGGACACAAAGTCAGCTATTTCTTTCTTCATGTCTGGCCACCAATAATTTTCCTTAAGATCTCTATACATTTTTGTACTACTTGGATGCATAGAGTAAGCAGAACAATGGGCTTCCTCCATAATCTCTCTCTTCAAGCTTTTCACTTTGGGTGCACATAATCTATCACCAGACGTTAAAGTCCTATCTTCCCTTAGGGAAAAGTCGGTACGGGTGCCATTTCTTACTTCATTATTGATCTTACTCAACTGCTCATCTTGATTTTGGGTATCTCTGACTTTTTCTATCAAAACTGATCGAACTTTGAGAGTTTCCAACAATGCTCCTGCATAATCCACTGCTAATTCTACCCTTAAGGATCTGATCTCTAGTAATAAGGGAAGCCAAACTGTTTTGAGATAAGCTAAATTACTAAAGGACTTGCGACTAAGGGTATCAGCTACCATGTTAGCTTTGCCTGAATGATATTCAATGGTACAGTTGTAGTCCTCAAGTAACTCAATCCACTGTCTTTGCCTTAAATTCAACTCCTTCTGTGTAAGAAGATACTTCAAACTCTTGTAATCTGTAAAAATCTAGCAAGTCCCGCCATAAAGATAATACCTCCATGTTTTTAATGCAAACACAACTGCAGCTAATTCTAGATCATGGATGGGATAATTTAATTCATGTGGTCTAAACTGTCTAGCAGCATAAGCTATCACCTTCCCATGTTGCATGAGTACACAGCCTAAACCCTTGTGAGAAGCATCACTGTACACCACAAATCCACTTGTACCTGAGGATAAGGTAAGGACTGGGGTTGATGTAAGACATGTTTTAAGCTTCTCGAAACTCTCTTGACATTCATCTGTCCATTCACACTTTGCATTCTTTCGAAGGAGTTTAGTCAATGGTGCTGCAATGATGGAGAAATCTTGAACAAAACGACGATAATACCTTGCTAAGCCTAGAAAACTTCTAACCTCTCTAACATTAGTTGGAGGGTCCCAATTGACTACTGCTTCAATCTTCTTAGGATCAACCAAAACTCCAATTGCTGAGATAACAAGTCCTAAAAAACCACTCGATCAAGCCAAAACTCGCATTTGCTCGATTTAGCATATAGTTGCTTATTCCTCAAAATTTGCAGTACTATCCGTAAATGCATTTTATGCTCTTCCTTGCTACGGGAATATACTAAGATATCATCAATAAATACAATAACAAAGCTATCTAAATAACTCTTGAACACCCTATTCATGAGATCCATAAAAGCAGCGGGTGCATTAGTTAACCCAAAAGGCATAACGAGAAACTTAAAATGCCCATAACGAGTTCTAAAGGCTGTCTTAGGTATTTCGGACTCCTTGATCTTCAATTGATGATACCCAGACCGCAAATCAATCTTAAAGAACACCTTAGCACCTTGGATCTGATCAAAAAGATCATCCATGCAGGGTAAAGGATATTTATTTCGCACTGTGACTTGATTCAATTATTTGTAGTCAATACATAGCCTTAAGGAAATATCCTTCTTCTTCACAAATAGCACAGGGGCTCCCCAAGGTGAAACAATGGGTCTTATGAAACCTTTATGAAGTAGCTCTTGCAATTGTGCTTTTAACTCCTTCAATTATGCTGGAGCCATTCTGTATGGTGCCATAAAAATAGGAGCTGTACCTGGATTTAAATCAATAGAGAATTCAATCTCTCTATCTGGAGGCAACTCGGGAAGTTCTTCAGGAAATACATCAGGAAACTCGCTTACTATTGGTACATCTTCCAATTTAGGTCCTTTTAAGCTACTGTCCATCACATAGGCTAAGTACGCTTGATAACCCTTCCGAAGCATCTTCCTAGTAGTCATGGCAGAAATCACATAAGAAGGGAGTAAACGCCTCTCCCCAAAAAAAGTGAACTTAGATCCTTCTGGACTATTAAATACTACTGATTTCTCAAAAAAATCTATTGTGGCTTGATGACGGGATAACCAATCCATACCTAGGATAACATCCAGATCTTGTAGATATAAAGGAATCAGATCCACTAACAGCTCATGGTTGCCCAACTTAACAACACAATTCCTATACACATGTTCACATACAACAGAATCCCGGACTAGAGTACTCATAGCTAATCCACAATCTAAAGGTTTTAATTCTCTATCAGCGTGCACAGAGAATGATTGAGATATGAAAGAGTGAGTAGAACCAGGATCTATAAGAATGTGTGCATCTTTATAAAAAATAGTTAACATACCAGTCACCACCTCTAAAGATGCTCGTGCCTCATGCTGTGTCATAGCAAAGACTCTGGCCTGAGTACGAGGTCTACCAGGTTGTATCATTGGTCTAGATTGAGAAGATGAAGTAGCTCCACTGGCTTTGCTTGCGCTAGACCCAGCTTATGTTGTAGGTACGCCCTGTGATGGTGTCATACCATACTTTAAATTCTGAGGCGCCACTAATCCTTGTTGAGAACCACTGTCTCTAGCTATCAGCAATGGACAATCTTTCTTAAAATGTCCCGAAGAACCACATTCAAAGCAATCCTTATCAAATTTTCTGCACTCCCCAACATGATATTTACCATAAGTGACACATTGAGGAAAATGTCTCTTCTTTTGTTCAAACCCAAAATTATATTGACTCACGGTTGTCGAGGTCGGTCAAAAATAACCTTTTTGGTTATCAACAATTTTACAACTGTAGATAGTGGCAAAAGGATCGTATCCACAGGGAATCGATACTTACTTATTTTTCTTGTCAAGACCAAGTAAATAAACTAACAATAAAATAAAAAGGGGGTTTTGAGGTTGTTGAGTTAAGCTAAAATTGAAAGCAAGCAAGTAAAGCAAATAATAAAGTAAAGAGAAATCAATAATGAGAAAAGCCTAGTTGAAGAATTGGATTCACTTTAGTTGTTGGGATTGATCATTGACACAAAGGTTCTTTCATTAGATTCAATAAATTAGTTATGGAGGTGGAAGACACTTCTCACCAACCAAATCCCTCCTTAAGCTTAGATTAATTAAGGAACGTCCTCTAATTAATCACTAATCAACAAGTTGCAAAGGAACGTCCTTGGGCCATAGGCAACAAACAACTGTCAATTGCATTAAGAAATAGAGAGACCTAATTCTAGCTACCCAAACGCATGGAGATATTGCTAGATTATGCAATTCCTTGGTTTTTACACCAAGTGTTCTTGTGTGTGAATAATTCCAGCAATTACGGACTAAAAATTATCCAAACTAACAAATAATTACTTTGCAATCAAGAATCAAGTGGCCAATTTGATCAAAACAACAAAGCAACAATGAATTAAGCACAAAATTGCATAAATACTGATTAATAAAAGAATAACATAAAGGTTCAGATCTCCCAATCCATAAACAACCAAAGTTTCACCTTATTCTTCAACTAGAAAAAGGGTTTCAGCCACTCATGGCTGAAAGTAAAACAAAAATAAAGAAAGAAAGCAAGAAAAGAAAGAAAGAAGGGGCTGGCATAAGGGCGCAGCTACTGGAGTACTTCTACCGCAGGTGTGGTGATCCAAAGATGATCCAAGGATGATTGATCTGCTGGTTTGCATGCCCTTTTATAGCTGAAGAGGCTGCCTTAGGGTTTCCTTGTTGAGTTGGGACCCCTTTTCCCAATTGGAGTTGAATTCTTGGAAGATAATTGTATTTTGATGAGATTTGTCTTCCTAAATATGTGGGATTGAGTGCTGAGGTGTCTCTAGGGTTTGCTGAGCTGTCCACACGTGTTTGGGAGGAAAAACACTTCTTGAGCATTTGAATTTTGATTTTCCCGCAATTTACTGTCTGCTGGTTGCTGGTGCTGTTTGCCCGGGTTGTTTGGGCAAACAGTTTAGTTTTCCAGTTGTCTGTGCTCTGCTTCTGCCCTGCTGGTCTGTTTGCCCAGTCTGTTTGGGCAAACAGTCTGGTCAAACAGCAGATTGTTCCTCTTCTATTTCAGCTTCAACTTTGGTTTGGGCAAACAATTTGGGCAAACCATGCTTGTGCAATTTTGCTCTCTTTTGGGCAGATTTAAGGCCATTTTTGCCAAATTACCATTTTACTCCATTTTTCTGCAAAATAAGGTTAAAACCACAAAATTAGGTAGAAAATGTGTAAATTAACATAAATATTAATATGGAAAATGGGTCTAAATTTGGCTCTATCAAATACCCCCACACCTAACCCTTTGCTTGTCCTCAAGCAAATAGACTTAGTCAAACAAGCTTTCTTACTCTAGATCCTTATTACCACTTTAGCTCTTACTCTAGACACCTATTTTGAATCATTGCAGTGAAGAATATATGCATCAAGGTTACTCACCTTCTTTCCTTGTTTCCCTTTACTTGCCATGGCTAGGATTTGTTTTCCTCAAGAGAGACCATGCACATTTTTGTTTAGACTTTTTCTAGCTTTCAGAGTGACTTGCCCTTACCTTGAAGTACTTTATTCAGGCTTTTGCACTTTTAATTTTGCTTGGAGAGGTCACCAGCCTATTTTTGATGTTGAGAGTTTTTATATTTTTCAGTTGGTCACCTTTCCAAGTGGCTACTAGCTCTGTTCTTAGTCTTTTGACCATTGGAACAGTTTTTGATTTGTGCTTTTGAGGACTTTGCCTTTGCTAAATTTTCTTTCTCTCAATGATTTGGGCAAATCAACACCAATTGCTAAATTAAGTCATGTTAAGTTCATTCACACAACTTTAATTTATTCTTAATCAATTGAGGGTCATCAGTATATTTTTCACCATTGGCAACCTCTAAGATTCAATTCAAAAGGCAATTTCCAAACATGAATACAACTCACTACAAGTGATTCAACTTAGGTTTAAAGAGTTATCACATTAATTGTAATGACCGGGAAACCGGACCGCTACCGGCGCTAGGATTCAGATCGGCTTAAGGCCGCCAGAACCCGTAGCAAGCCAAACATACATCCTGTGAACCTGTTTAATCCCATACATGGTCAACAACAAACATAAAAAATTTAAAAAACTTTTCTTTCATTCAAACATTTCTTTGCCAAGCCTAGCCTGTGCATGCACAAACATAACATAAACCTCTCATTGGAGTCCTCATCAAATACTCCAATGGGGTAACATAACATAACATAGGCTTGGATTACATAGGCATCATAAAAACATTATATCTCATACAAGACCATGTGTACAGGGAATACAACAGACTCCAGTCAAGCACATTATTAAACTTACATTACATTACATCTCATAATTTTACATTACCAACAAACCATGTCCACAGCTAAGCTATTACATAAACTTCTCTTACTCTGCTGACTTCTCTATCTACTCTGCACCTGCAAGACTGGGGTTAGGGGAGAGGGGGTGAGCTATAAAGCCCAATAAGCAGAAACTAAAAACATTTGCTTTAATTCCTCCATTTTTAGGTATATTATTATTCATTTTATTATTATTATTATTATTATTTTATTTTATCATATTATTTAACTTTTTCTTTCTTTTTCTTATTCATGCTTTCATGAAATGCAACACATCACAGCTAATCACATAAAGGATGGTATTGTCACCATTAGTCCTCAACATCTCCAAATGCCAGGGGCGTAGAATGGGCCTCACTGGTCTTTCTCTTACATAACATAACATTCTAAAATGCCAGGGGCGTAGAATGGGCCTCGCTGGTCTTCCATAACATATCATCATAGCATAACATCAGAGGACTATGGATCACCCAACAACCATCCACATCAACATCAATTTATGCAATGCAGCATATTCGTGAATTCTAATGCAAACATCCTGAAATATTGCATGGCATAATGATGCATGGGCAATGCTTTATGATTCATTCATTTATTCATTTACTTTACTTTAAAACTTAAGGGGTTGTTCCACTCACCTGGTGACTGAAGCTTTAACGACGAACTCTGAACGACTATCTCACAACCGGGGGTCTCGGTTCCTCGGGTCCGAACCTACACAGGTGGACTCAAATGAGGCACCGAACAACAAGAACATAACTCTAAACATACCCCCAAAACCCCCCCTAAAACATCCTGAAAATATCACATAGAGATATGCATGAAGTGGCTGAACAGGGCACTTTCGACGGCACCTTCGGCGGCCGAAAGTCCTGGACAGAGACGAAACTCAGGTAGGTTCGGCGGCACCTTCGGCGGCCGAAAGTGCCAGACAGAGACGAAAGTCTCTTTTCGGGGGCAACTTCGGCAGCCGAAAGGCCTGCCTCCCCAGCCATGTTCGGCGGCCGAAAGTGCCTTCGGCTGCCGAACCTGGTTTCTGCCAAAGGGCAGAAACTTGGCTCCTTTGTGCATTTTCGCCTCCAAACTCACCAATCATGCATATATCTCAACCAAAACAAGCATACAAGTTCCTAGGGGCCTCAAAACAACAAATACCCCAACTACAACACTTCAAACATACTCAAGCAAGCCACATTGTTCAAAACGTCAATATTAACCCATAAACTCAACATATACCCTAACATGCATTTCTACCCATAAAACAACTTAAAACTTACTTAAAACATATAAGGAGCTTAAGATCGGCTCTTACCTCTTGAAGATCGAGAGGGAGACGACCTAAACTTGGAGATCCACGAAAATGAGCTCCTGAGTTCCCAAAGCTCCAAAACTTGGTTTAAATGCTCAAAACTTGCAATGTGAGTTTAAAACTCAAGGAAAATGGAAGAGATTTGGAGGAAGAACACAAGATTTGCAAAGGGAAGGTCGGAAGCTTGCTGTGGCCGAAAATGGGAGAAAGCTCGCCCATTTCGGCTAAGTGCCCCTTTTATAGGTGGCTGGCCAGGCCACGTTCGGGGGCCGAATGTGCCTCCGCATCCATGCAATGTTCGGCGGCCGAACTTGACTTTCGGCGGCCGAACCTGGACTTCCCTAACTCATGCTTTCGGGGGCCTAACGTGCCTCCCAAAATGCATGCATGTTCGGCGGCCGAACTTGACTTTCGGCGGCCGAACCTGGGTTTACCTCCAAAGACTTCTCAAGCAAAACTCATTTAATTTTCATACTTAAAACCATGAAATGCTTTAAAATATTTTATGAAAACATGTTTCTACCCTACTAGAGGCTTCCGACATCTGAGATTCCACCGGACGGTAGGAATTCCGATACCGGAGTCTAGCCGGGTATTACATTCTTCCCCCCTTAAGAACATTCGTCCCCGAATGTTCACCAAACAACACATAACATGGCAAAGAATATAACATACATATATAGCACATCAACACATAGGGATCTAACCTTAAAAGAGATGAGGGTATTGCTGGAGCATAGACTCCCGTGTCTCCCAAGTGCACTCTTCCAAGTTGTGGTGGTTCCACAGGACTTTCACCATCGGGATTTCCTTGTTTCTTAACTTTCTGATCTGGGTGTCTATGATCCGCACTGGCTGTTCAACATAGGTGAGATCCTCTTGGACCTCCACATCAGGCTCATTAAGAACCTTGCTCGGATCTGACACAAACTTCCTCAACATGGAAACATGGAAAACCGGATGGATTCTCTCCATAGAAGCAGGTAAATCCAGCTTGTACGACACATTCCCAATCTTTTGCAAGATTTCAAAGGGTCCGATGTATCGTGGGGCTAGTTTACCTTTCTTCCCGAAGCGAACCACTCCCTTCATTGGAGACACCTTGAGCAATACCAGGTCCCCCTCCTGAAACTCTAACTGCCTTCTGCGGATGTCTGCATAACTCTTCTGTCTGCTTGCAGCAGTCTTGATTCTCTCTCTGATTATGGGTACCACCCTGCTGGTAATCTCTACTAGCTCAGGCCCTGCCAAGGCCTTCTCTCCAACTTCCTCCCAGCAAACAGGTGATCTGCACTTCCTTCCGTACAAAGCTTCATATGGAGCCATCCCGATGCTAGCATGATGGCTGTTGTTGTAGGCAAACTCCACCAAAGGTAGATGCTGCCTCCAAGAACCGCCAAAGTCCAGCACACACATCCTGAGCATATCCTCTATAGTCTGGATGGTCCTTTCTGACTGTCCATCAGTCTGGGGGTGGAAGGCAGTACTGAAATCCAACCTAGTACCCATGGCATTCTGCAGACTCCGCCAAAATCTGGAGGTGAACTGGGGCCCTCTATCTGACACTATCGAAACAGGAACCCCGTGCAGCCTGACAATCTCATCCACATACACCTGCGCCAACTTGTCCACAGAGTAGCCACTCCTGACAGGGATGAAGTGAGCAGATTTGGTGAGTCTGTCCACAATCACCCATATGGAGTCCACTCTGTTGGACGTCGCCGGTAACCCTACTACGAAGTCCATAGCTATGTTTTCCCATTTCCATTCTGGAATCGGTAGCGGGTTAAGCATTCCAGCTGACTTCTGATGTTCCAGCTTCACCCTCTGACACACTTCGCAGGCTGACACGAACTGTGCCACTTCTTTCTTCATCGCTGGCCACCAATAAACTTTCTTCAAATCTTGATACATCTTGGTGGCTCCGGGGTGAATGCTGTATCTTGCATTATGAGCCTCTCTCATAATGTCTCCTTTTAGCCCTATGTCATCTGGTACACATAATCGACTCCCATAGCGGAGGATCCCCTTGTTGTCAAATCTGAACTCATCATTCTTGCCTGACTGAACAGTCCTGGCAATCTTCACTAACTCGGGGTCCTCATGCTGTTTCTGAGCGACTTGCTCAAGGAACACGGGTGTCACTTTCATCTGAGCCAACAAGGCACCTGTACCCGACAACTCTAACTGTAGCCCTTCTTCGATGAGCTTGTAGAACTCTTTTACTACTGGTCTTCGTTCTGCTGTGATGTGGGATAGACTGCCGAGTGATTTCCGGCTTAAGGCATCAGCTACAACATTAGCCTTACCCGGATGATACTGGATTTTGCAATCGTAGTCACTGAGCAGTTCTACCCATCTTCTCTGTCTCAAATTCAAATCTCTTTGACTCAGGATGTACTGCAAGCTCTTATGATCTGTAAAGATCTCACATTTTACCCCATAGAGGTAGTGCCTCCACATCTTGAGTGCAAAGATTACTGCTGCCATCTCCAGGTCATGTGTGGGGTAATTCAACTCATGCTTCTTCAGCTGCCTAGAAGCATAAGCAATCACCCTCTCATTCTGCATCAGTACACAACCCAGTCCCACACGGGACGCATCACAAAAGACTGTAAAGTCCTCATCACTAGATGGCAGAGCTAAAACTGGTGCTGAAGTCAACCTCTTCTTAAGCTCTTCAAAACTCTCTTCGCACTGGTCGGTCCACAGAAACTTCTGATTCTTCCTGGTTAACTTGGTCAGAGGAGCTGCTATCTTTGAGAAGTCCTGAACGAACCTCCTGTAGTAACCTGCCAAACCCAAGAAACTTCTAATCTCGGTCACTGAAGTGGGTCTAGGCCAGTTAGCCACAGTTTCTGTCTTCTTGGGGTCCACCTCAATACCATTCTCTGACACTACATGCCCCAAGAACGAAATGCTCCTCAGCCAGAATTCACATTTAGAGAACTTGGCATACAAGCCATGTTCCCTCAAAGTCTGCAAGACCAACCGCAGATGATGGGCATGCTCTTCTGCATTCCTGGAATACACTAAGATATCATCTATGAAGACAATAACGAAGTGATCCAGGTATTGGCTAAATACTCTGTTCATGAGATCCATGAATGCTGCAGGGGCGTTTGTTAACCCGAACGGCATCACTAGGAACTCAAAATGCCCATATCTGGTCCTGAATGCTGTCTTTGGCACATCTTCATCTCTGATCCTCAGCTGATGATACCCAGATCTCAGATCTATTTTGGAGAAACAACCTGCTCCTGCTAGCTGGTCGAATAGATCATCGATCCTAGGCAACGGGTACTTGTTCTTGGTAGTAACCTTGTTCAATTGTCTATAGTCGATACAAAGTCTGAGGGATCCATCCTTCTTTTTCACGAACAACACTGGAGCACCCCAAGGTGAGGCACTCGGTCGGATGAAACCCTTGTCTACCAGCTCTTGCAACTGTTCTTTAAGCTCTTTCAGCTCTGCTGGCGCCATCCTGTAGGGAGGGATAGAGATCGGTCCGGTTCCTGGCATCAATTATATTTCGAACTCTATCTCCCTAGGAGGCGGTAAACCTGGCAGCTCGTCTGGGAAAACATCTAAGAACTCTCTAACCACAGGCACCGAGGCGGGCTCTCTGACATCTCTGTCCAGCTCTCTCACAGAAATATATGTAAAGGCATGTAATAGCTAGTAAGTCAGTATGAGATGGTTTGTGCTTTGCCTAGTGTTTGTTTATCCCTTGTATATGCATGTATCCTGTTTTCCGTTTCTTGATGAGAACTGTGTCAAACCAGACGTACTCAATGTTGTGTTTCGAAAACCCAGTGAAGGATAACTGTGAGGGAAGATAGGGTTTCATTCCCTTGACCCAAGACCAGTGCAGAGGGAAGACCAGGTTTGATTCCTGTGACTCTATGGTAGCCAAGGTTAACTTATGATATGCTGACCCTACAGAGTGGGTTCTATGTTTCAGAGCATAGTGCATGGAGGTTACTTGGTAAGTATCACTGGTTTAGCCCTGAGGGCTATTTCAGACTGAGATGTCTGATGTTTTAAAGGTTAAGTCTGGTAGTTTTTACAGAGAAAGAAAGTACAATGAGTAGTCGAGTTGGATCATGTATGGGATTTTACCAGGTACACAGAGTTCATAGCAGGCTTACTACGGGTCTAGGCGGCCTTATGCCGATCTGGATCCTAGTGCCGAGCACTTTGGGCCGTTACAGAGAGGTACCAGTTTCTGGGGTGTTACAGATGGTATCAGAGCATAGGTTCCTCAAAAGTACGGTGTGTGAGCATGTTTGTTCAAGGATGAGAGATCCCACATCGGAAAGAGGTTGCTTCAGTCATAGCAAGGCAAAGCACAATAAGTAAAATCATGTCCATTAGGTTGTTAAGTTTTGTTTTGCATGCTGATGTGAAATGCCATGATGGATGCTATGCATGTATATGTTCTATGTTCATGTGTCTTTCATATGAACTATATGTGTGCTAATGTTTGTCTATTTGTGTTTTGTGTTTTCAGAAGAGCTAAGATGAGTGGAATTAGTCCTCAGATTGATTCAGATCCGTCTGAAGGGTCTTTTGATGAAAGCAGGGAAGGAATGGATCTAGAAAGAGTATCTGGAGATAGGAAAGAGAGGGAAGTGGATGTGCAAAGAAGGGATATAGGTTTGCAGGTGAATATGGACAACGAATCTTTAGAGGATATGCAGGCCAAGGATGCCAGACTTTCAGTTATAGGGGAGAATGATCCCTCTACTTGGAGTACAGCTACCTCAAAAGGAGTGCAATGGGGGAGCACTAGTAAGTAAAAAGTCAGAGGCCTTAGAAGGTCAAAGCAAACGGAGTGGGATAGGACTAGTGTAACAGCCCGGAAACCGGTACCCTGCCGTAACGGCTCCAAACTGTTCGGCGCTAGGATCCAGATCGGCTTAAGGCCGCCGGGACCCGTAGCAAGCCAAACATACCTCCTATCGCCTGGTCAAATCCCATACATGAACAAAACTTTAACATAAAAACAGAAACATATGATGTATAAACCGAGCTTGTCCTGTATGCAACATAACTGGAAACATAAAGAAACCCCCTTTTCTAGAGCCCTCAAAACTCTAGCCGGGT
Organism: Manihot esculenta; assembly: GCF_001659605.2. Taxonomy (NCBI): domain Eukaryota; kingdom Viridiplantae; phylum Streptophyta; class Magnoliopsida; order Malpighiales; family Euphorbiaceae; genus Manihot; species Manihot esculenta. The sequence continues at coordinate 10,093,880 of NC_035171.2, forward strand.
CAACATAACATACATCAAGCTGGGATACATCCAAAGAACTAGAACCTAACCTGTGCATGCATCAAACCACAAACACAAGACCTCCACTAGGGTCCTCATCCGTTGCCCTAGCGTGGTACACAACACATGCCACAAGATTAGTTCAAACACAACTCAACAAAAGCCATAACATTAAAACATTACATACATCATGTACTACAAAGGGACTAACCAAGTCTTAGGGCCAAGCACATTTCTAATCCATAAACATAACTCTTACAAAAAGGATATCGAATCTTAATACATGTCCACACTAAAAGCGTACTAATCTATTACATAACCATAACCTTTACCCTTGACGTCCTCCTGGACTACTTCTAACCTGCAAAACTGGGGTTAGGGGAGAGGGGTGAGCTAAAAGCCCAGTGAGTAGAAACAAAGAAAACAATTCATTAATTACATGCTCTCATGAAATGCGTCATAACACAAAGGAATCACATAACCGTATCTTGTCCGTCTCGGGGCTCATGCAATTATCTACTCCCCACGGACCTGTTTCTGAGAGTTCTTTTTGCTAGCATCCTTTCCTCTCAAGGATCGGACATGACCTCAAAATTCCCTCTGTCGGTGCCCGGCTCCCCCAAAGGAGCTCACACAGGACTTTCACATACATGACAGGGTACCTAGTCCACAGAGAGCGCACAGGGACTTTCCTATATGTACTTGTCCGGCTCTCAAAGGACTTACCCAAGACTCAATGACAGAAGTGGGCTATTGAAGTCGCCTTGGTCCAAACCTCCTGAATCAACATCAAATAATGCAATGCGCCATATTCGTGAAACTAGTGCAATCAACCCTATTACATATAAACATGATGCATGAACATGCTTTAGGCATTTGATTTTGTATATAAAAGATTAAGTTTAGTTCTACTCACCTCTGTAGCCGACGCTGACTGACTCGGCAACAGCTACCACTGATGGCCTCCTCGGTCCCTCGGGTCCGATCCTACACAGGTGGACTCGAATGAGGTGCCAACACACTCTAAACAACTCATAAACAACTCCCCAAAAACCCTCTAAAACATCACATAAACATGCATAGAAAACAACCAAGAAATGGCTGGACAGGGCACTTTCGGCGGCACCTTCGGTGGCCGAACCCTTCCTCCAGAGACGAAACTCGGGCACTTTCGGCGGCACCTTCGGCGGCCGAAAGTCCCACTCCAGAGACGAAAGTCAGGCACTTTCGGCAGCCGAACCCTTCCTTCGGCGGCCGAAAGTCTGCTTTCAAGCCAAAACTCAACTTTAGGGGGCAAGGTTAGGCGGCCAATCCATGCATCCAAAGGAAGGTTCGGCGGCCGAAACCACCTTTGGCGGCCGAACCTGAGTTCTTCCCAGAAGGGCAGAACTCAGCTCCACATGCATTCAAGCCTCCCAAACCTTCCAAACACCCCAAAACAAGCACCCAACCTTACCAAAACATGCATAAACCTTAACCATGCACAAAGGAGCTTAACAACTAGATTAAACTCCAAAAACAACATCAAAACATACATAGATAGCTTATGACCCATATAGGCCAAAACCATCAAAACAACCCATAATCTCACATACTCTCTCCCCATCATGCATACTCGCTCCCACAAGCATAAATTAGCTTAAAACTTCTTCATAACATCACATAAACATACATGTGCATAAAAACCCACATAAAGCCTAACATGCACATCTACCCATACTCAACCATTAAAACCTTCATAAAACTTTATAAAAACACTAGGGAAGCAAAGATCTACACTTACCTCTTGAAGATCGAGGGTGGTGTGATCTCTAACTCGGAGGTGTGGAGAATCCAAGCTCCAAAAGCTCCAAGCTCTCCAAACCTTGCTCCAAGCTTGAAAACTCTTCAAAATAACCATGGAACTCATGAAAACACGAAGGAGATGAAGAAAGAACATGAAAACGGCCAAGGGAGGACAAAAACTCACCTGAGCTCGAGAATGGGGAGAAAACTCGCCCATTTTCGATCTGAGGGCCTTTTATAGGCGGCCAGCTAAACCTCCTTCGGCGGCCTAACGTGCCCCCTAAACTCATGCATGTTCGGCGGCCGAACTTGACTTTCGGCGGCCGAACTTTGGCTTGTTCAAACAAGACTTTCGGAGGCCAAAGGCGCTCCCGAAGCCTTTCCATGTTCGGCGGCCGAACTTCACTTTCGGCAGCCGAACCTGGCAAATGCCTCCTTGGTCTTTTCTTTTCAAAACTCAATTCATTTTCATTTAAAACCATGAAATCAGTAAAAAAAAACATTTTAGAAAACACATTTTACCCCTCTAGACGCCTCTGGCATCTTCAAAAATTCTAGATTCCAACGGAGATTCCGCCGGAAGGTAGGGATTCCGATGCCGGAATCTAACCGGGTATTACAACTAGGAAGGGTAGGTTGTGGAAGCATTTGAGAGAAGGGTGTGGGAGGTGTGGAAGGTTGCATAAGGGAGTCTGTCGTGTAGGGATAACAGGATGTTATAGGTGTGGTCAGGAAGGACATATGATACGTGAGTGTCCTGTTGCGCCTTGGATAGTTCAGTCCCAGCGGACATTTTCTGGTAGAACTGTTCAGCAGGAGGCAACCACATTTGACACAGAGGTGCCAGGTATGCTTGTGTTTTTGGGTCGTCTGTTGTCTATATGTTGTGAGATTCATAGAGGAACACCGAATTATAGGAATGTTGAGGAAAGTGAATAGCTAAGAGATTAGTGAACTAAAGAAAAGGTAAAGAGAGAATTGCTATGAAATGTGGTAACCTTGGGTTGTTACGTGTAGTTATAGTACGAATGATCATAAGAGAAGATAGTTTAAAATAAACGAAAGAGAAAAGAAGAAAGACGAAGGTTAGAACGAGAATAGAGTTAGTCTGGGAATAGGTGGTCTTTGAGGCAGAGAAAAGTGCCAGGCTTTTCTTTTGTAGATTCCCGTGGGAAGTTCCGTTAACTTTGGCTTGGATCTTCACCCTGATTCTATAGGAGGCTATCACATTGAACACGGTGACGTCAGGTACGGTCACTGGAAGTGTTTGGATGTGTATGCTATTTGGTTTGGACCCTAGTGTTTCGCTTTCCTTTCTGCTTGTGAGCCTTAACTAGGGTGGGTTTGATGACTTCTGGGCTTAGAGAGTTTTCTTTGGGTTAGTAGACCCGAGTGTGATCCATCTGTGGCAGAGTCAGTCTGTCGGTTCAGTTCAGAGCATGTGAGAGTAGTGGATGCAATCCAGCTGACTTTATGGTTCTAGAGTTGACTAGTGATGTCAATCTAGGGCGGATTGGCTAGCTACTCATGGTACTACCTGAGTCTGCATAGACAAGGTAGGAAAGTTCAGAGTATAGAGCCTAGAATGGATCAGAGTGAGTCCTGAGAGAGGACAGAGTATAGGGATGCCTAGAAGTTGGTGTCAGCCCCGTAAGCTCATAGTTTTTCAGGAAAGGTTGCTAGGGGGTTTTCGCTCTTGTGAGCAAGGTTTGCAGTCAGGTCAGGGAATCAGCCTCAGTGCCAATGTTCGTATTGACTAGATGTTTCCAGTATGGAGGCTTGGTAGCTAAGGGGTTTTATCTGACTTAGTACCTCACCCTGGAATGGTCCAGAGTTGTGATGGGAAACGAAGGATGACTTCTTGAGCTGTTATAGTACCGGTCAATGGTGACGAAGTATGTCTAGTTAGGAGTGATCTAGAAAGAACAGTGACGAAGGATCGATTGTGGTTTTCCTAGGTAAACCTAGATTTGCGTATTATCTGTTGAGAGGTAGAATGTGAAAGTTAGAAAAGAGATTAGAGGAAAAAGGATAAAGAGAAAAAGGAGTCAGGATCAGAGTAGCGCAGCAGAAGCTGTAAAGTTCAGGCATAGATTTCGTTATTGATTGTTTACTTGTTTGTTTTTAACATTCGAGGACGAATGTTTTTAAAGGGGGGAAGATTGTAATACCCGGCTAGCTCAGGCATCGGAATTCTTACCGTCCGATGGAATTCGAGGATGTCAGTGTTGTTCGAAGGGTAAGAGAATGATTTCTAAACTGTTTACAGTATTTAATGTGTTTTGAATGAGTTTTGGAGTCAGTTTTGAAGAGAAAAGACTATGGGGACTTTTGCCATGTTCGGCCGCCGAAGGTAATGGTCGGCCGCCGAAAGGATGCAAGTTTCGGCTCTGGACAGGGCATTCGGCCGCCGAACCTGCTGCCGAATGTGTTCTGTCTAGCCTTTCTTTTGCATGCTTTATGTGCTTGTTCTACGAGCTTGTTAAGGGGTTTTGGGAAGTTGGTTAAGAGTTGTTAAAAGTCTGTTTGACACCTCATTTGAGTCCATTTGTATAGGATTGGACCCGAGAGATCGAGGAGGTCACCAGTGTTAGTGGTTGCAGCGTCAGGTCAGTTTTCTGCTAGAGGAGCAGAGGTGAGTAGAACTAAATTTAATCTTTTATACTGAGACAACAAATTGCTTTTAGTATAATTCATGCATCATGGATGCCATGCTATGTATTAGGGTGATTGCATTAGAATCACGAATATGGTGCATTGCATTATATCCTGTTAATGGGGATTGGACCAAGGCGACATCAATAGCCCGTCGAGGGAGTTTTGAGGTCATGTCTAATCCAAGATGTGGAATGTTTGTGTTGTGACGCATTTCATGAAAGTGTGTAGTTAATGAACTGTTTTCAGTGTTTCTACTCACTGGGCTTTAGAGGCTCATCCCTTTCCCTTACTCCCAGTTTTGCAGGTTCAGTATAGCAGGGAAAGGCAGCAACAGCAGAGTGTTGATTAGAAGACTGCATGTGTCATAGAATAGTATGGACATGATGTAAATTACAGAAATATATGTAAAGGCATGTAATAGCTAGTAAGTCAGTATGAGATGGTTTGTGCTTTGCCTAGTGTTTGTTTATCCCTTGTATATGCATGTATCCTGTTTTCCGTTTCTTGATGAGAACTGTGTCAAACCAGACGTACTCAATGTTGTGTTTCGAAAACCCAGTGAAGGATAACTGTGAGGGAAGATAGGGTTTCATTCCCTTGACCCAAGACCAGTGCAGAGGGAAGACCAGGTTTGATTCCTGTGACTCTATGGTAGCCAAGGTTAACTTATGATATGCTGACCCTACAGAGTGGGTTCTATGTTTCAGAGCATAGTGCATGGAGGTTACTTGGTAAGTATCACTGGTTTAGCCCTGAGGGCTATTTCAGACTGAGATGTCTGATGTTTTAAAGGTTAAGTCTGGTAGTTTTTACAGAGAAAGAAAGTACAATGAGTAGTCGAGTTGGATCATGTATGGGATTTTACCAGGTACACAGAGTTCATAGCAGGTTTACTACGGGTCTAGGCGGCCTTATGTCGATCTGGATCCTAGTGCCGAGCACTTTGGGCCGTTACAGAGAGGTACCGGTTTCCGGGGTGTTACAGTTCGGGCAAACAAGCTTCTACCTTCTTTTCCTCTGCTGGTTTTTCGGGTGAACAGTGTTCTGCCTTTGTTGTTTGCCCAACTGATCTGGGCAAACTGAGTTCTTCTTGCTGGAGTGATTTGGGCAGTCTGCCATTAGTCTCATCTGGTTGCTGAACCTGTTTGGGCAAACAGGGGCTTGCCTGTTCTGCCTTTGCTGGCTGTTTGGGCAGACAACAGTCTGCCTGTTCTGCCTTCTGTCTGCTTGTTTGCCCAGGCTGTTTGGGCAAACAACAATCTGTCCTCTGCATGCAGTAGTTCATTGCTGTCCGTTTCAGCTCTACTTGGCTTCTTTCATCTTTTTGGCTGTCCTCCCTACAAAAATCATCGGTTAGCATATCATTTTGATTTATATCAAAAATTTCTTGGCTCAAATAATCAATGATGTCTAAACTATCAACATGTTTTGATTCAATTGGGGCACTTTCAGAAGTTGCTGGTTCAGCAAGTGCAACCACTTCTAGTTCAGTTGTGTTAATTGCTGAGGTTGCTGGTGTTTGAACAGCAACATGGGATGCAATGGTGGCAGATTCAGCACTTGCTGATTTTTAGACAGCAGGTTCAGCAATTGCTGGTGTAATTGTGGAAGTTTCAGCAGGTGGACAGCAGTTGCTGTCTCTATCTTCAGCAGCTTGGTCAGCAACAAAGTCTAAATGTTTTACAGCAGGTGCTGCAATATTCTCAGCGGTAGCAGTATGTATTGCTGTTTCTTGGATGGCAGGAGCTTCAACAAGTATTGTTTGGACAGCGGCTGGTTCAACAATTTTGCAGCTAGATTCAGCAGGTATAACAGCAAGCACTGCAGTGTTTTATGCATCAAATAAAGTAGCAGATGAAGCAAATTCAGCAGCTGGTTCAGTTTCAAGAGCAGTGGTGATTTGTGCAGCAGATTCAGTTTCTGTTTCTTGGGAACTTTCATCATCGTCCCATACATCTTGAAGATCTTCCTCTCTTCTTAATATGTGCGCGTTCACTGAGTTGACCGCTTGATCCACTTGCTGTTGGAGTTTTTGCCCAGAAATTTCCAACCTCCTCACCATCTCTTCAAGTTCCATATAGGAGTTTTGAGGTGTTGCTTGGGCTTGATAGTTTTGGTAGTAGTTAGCCCTTGCATAGTCATAATTCGGGTGGTCCCTCCAACATGGATTGTAGGTATCAAGGTAGGGATCATGTCTTGGCTGGCTATTGAATCCTCCAAAGGCATGTACTTGCTGGTAATCCTCATAAAGTGTAGGACATTGATCAGTTGGGTGTCCTACATATGCGCAAATCCCACATGGCCGAGACTGCTGAAGTTGTTGAGCTTGACCTATGACATAACTTCTCACAACAGAGGTTAGTTCAGAAAGTCGAGCAGTGAGAATAGATGTACTTACCTCATCCATGAATCAGTTTCTTGAGTCTAGATCTGATCATGAAAGAAAAAAAATAAGTTAAATCAATTCCCCAGCAACGGCGCCAATTTTTGATTCACGGTTGTCGAGGCCGGTCAAAAATAACCTTTTTGGTTATCAACAATTTTACAACTGTAGATAGTGGCAAAAGGATCGTATCCACAGGGAATCGATACTTACTTATTTTTCTTGTCAAGACCAAGTAAATAAACTAACAATAAAATAAAAAGGGGGTTTTGAGGTTGTTGAGTTAAGCTAAAATTGAAAGCAAGCTAGTAAAGCAAATAATAAAGTAAAGAGAAATCAATAATGAGAAAAGCCTAGTTGAAGAATTGAATTCACTTTAGTTGTTGGAATTGATCATTGACACAAAGGTTCTTTCATTAGATTCAATAAATTAGTTATGGAGGTGGAAGACACTTCTCACCAACCAAATCCCTCCTTAAGCTTAGATTAATTAGGGAACGTCCTCTAATTAATCACTAATCAACAAGTTGCCAAGGAACGTCCTTGGGCCATAGGCAACAAACAACTGTCAATTGCATTAAGAAATAGAGAGACCTAATTCTAGCTACCCAAACGCATGGAGATATTGCTAGATTATGCAATTCCTTGGTTTTTACACCAAGTGTTCTTGTGTGTGAATAATTCCAGCAATTACGGACTAAAAATTATCCAAACTAACAAATAATTACTTTGCAATCAAGAATCAAGTGGCCAATTTGATCAAAACAACAAAGCAACAATGAATTAAGCACAAAATTGCATAAATACTGATTAATAAAAGAATAACATAAAGGTTCAGATCTCCCAATCCATAAACAACCAAAGTTTCACCTTATTCTTCAACTAGAAAAAGGGTTTCAGCCACTCATGGCTGAAACTAAAACAAAAATAAAGAAAGAAAGCAAGAAAAGAAAGAAAGAAGGGGCTGGCGCAAGGGCGCAGCCACTGGAGTACTTCTGCCGCAGGTGTGGTGATCCAAAGATGATCCAAGGATGATTGATCTGCTGGTTTGCATGCCCTTTTATAGCTGAAGAGGCTGCCCTAGGGTTTCCTTGTTGAGTTGGGACCCCTTTTCCCAATTGGAGTTGAATTCTTGGAAGATAATTGTATTTTGATGAGATTTGTCTTCCTAAATATGTGGGATTGAGTGCTGAGGTGTCTCTAGGGTTTGCTGAGCTGTCCACACGTGTTTGGGAGGAAAAACACTTCTTGAGCATTTGAATTTTGATTTTCCCGCAATTTACTGTCTGCTGTTTGCCCGGGTTGTTTGGGCAAACAGCTCGGGCAAACAGTCTGGTTTTCCAGTTGTCTGTGCTCTGCTTTTGCCCTGCTGGTCTGTTTGCCCAGTCTGTTTGGGCAAACAGTCTGGTCAAACAGCAGATTGTTCCTCTTCCATTTCAGCTTCAACTTTGGTTTGGGCAAACAATTTGGGCAAACCATGCTTGTGCAATTTTGCTCTCTTTTGGGCAGATTTAAGGCCATTTTTGCCAAATTACCATTTTACTCCATTTTCTGCAAAATAAGGTTAAAACCACAAAATTAGGTAGAAAATGTGTAAATTAACATAAATATTAATATGGAAAATGGGTCTAAATTTGGCTCTATCATATATCCTTGCCCTTGCCCACATTTCTGTGCCCCAAAGGAACTACCCACTGGTTGTGCTACTGAACTCTGACTAAACTGTGGTCGAGTAACCTATTGCTCTGTATTGACAAAAGAACCTCTACCACTACCACTGTATTCAGTTTTGGACTGAAATGAACTGCTCCCTCTCTTAACTGGTCTCTCTCTGAACCCCTATGAACCCTGCATATGCTTTTTACTCATCTTCTACTCATACTCTTTTTCTTCTTGCTTAACTTTCTCAACGTTCAAGGTTGCTTCCACCAACTCTCTAAAATTATTTTCTCTGAACCAGGTCATAAATGATCTAATATTAACATATAGACCTTGTCTGAATCTCTCACATTTAGCTTCTTCAGAAGGCAATATGTCTGAAACAAAGCAGTAAAGGTCTTCAAACTTGTCATTATACTCTCTTATTGAGAGGCTTCCTTGAAACAACCTGGAAAAGGCATTATGTTTTCCCTTCCTATAACTTTCTGACAAATACTCCTGGCGAAATTCATATATAAATTGATCCCAAGTCAATCTAACTCCATGTCTGCGACGTATGCCATCAAACCAACCATCAGGCTTACCCTAAAGCAATCCATGTACATTATCTACATTATCTGCATCAATCAGCTTCATTAATTCAAACACTTTTATCACTTTCTTTAACCATTTATTTGCAATATCAGCATCAGAAGAAGCCTTAAAGCCCCCAAACGTCTATCACGATCCACTATCTCCCATGGATCTCTAGGTTTAGTTGTAATAGCTGCTATAACTACTTGTGCCACAAAAGCACCCAGGTCTGCATTTATCTGAAAAGGAATAGTTATTGCTACAGGTGGAATAAGAGGTGGAGCTGCAGGTGCGACAGGAGGTGCAACTGCGGGTGCCGAAGGAGGCGGTGGTGCAGTCGAATATGCCCCTGATTCAACACCATGAGAAACAAAATCTTCGTGCCCTTCTCCGCTATCAGGTAAAATATGATCTGTCACCCCTTCTAGAGGTGGAGGTGTAACTATAGGATCCCTATGAGGTCGACCAATATCAACTAATCTAATTGTACGAACACCACGGTCTCGACTTTTATTACCTACTCTGGGCGGCATTGTCCTACAAACGAAAATATGAAAAGAATTATCAGAATATAATTAAGAATACTAACTTAAGAAAAGTCTACAGAATCTATAAACCTAAGCTTTGATACCAAAAATTGTCACACCCATTCTCTAATCTGTAGAGACGGATATGACTCGAAAAACTGATAGAATTTCCCCTAAATATATATATATATATATATAACCTGCTACGATTTTAAAATATTAAACATAGAAGAGAGGATTGATGGCTATTCTAGTCAATTCATAATATATTTATACCAAACAAAATACATCCAGCACTTAAAAATACAATTTATATATTATCTTTCAAAATTACAAAAAGTTACAAAGGACTTAGGATTAGTCCGCCCTCCATTAGAATCTGAGTGGACGAAGTGAAAGGAATAACAAAACTAAAAAATGAAGACTGTTAGGAGTGGATCACCAAAAAGAATCTGTAATATTAAAAGTATAAGGGGTGAGTATAATTTACTTAGTGAGCGGATAAATAAATAATAAAAGGGAAAAGATAAAGTTTAGGTACTTAATAGTACCAAATATTTAGCTAAAATAGGTCAGCTGAATAAATACAATTTAATTTAATTAATATAAAATAAACTGAATATAAATTGCTAAGATATCACTGCTGGATAATGAATTCAAAAAATTATAAATGTGAAAAATAAAATCTGTATACACTCATAACATGCTCCCTGTGGATAATACTGTGATAAAATAAAATAATGACAAATTGAGAGCAATGCTGGCATCTTAGACTCTATGATGACAATATTGGCCCAAGAGCTAATAAAATACTAGTGATACACATGTGCAGAGCTACCTCTACCTCTAGAGGGTGACCACCTGACATACGCCCCAAAGATTTTGTGTATATCAAGCGTTGTCCCAAAGACAGCATAAATGTATACTAAGCTGAAAATAAATCACCTATCATCAAGGTTATCTGTTCGGTACAAATATAGAGTGTAATCGGCTATTTATTCAGCTGTGCTTTAAATTTAATTTTCATTCATTTAAGAAATACAAATTTATTTTATTCATTTCCATTTTAAATAAATAAAATATCATATATATATATATAAATATATTTAAGAAAAGTATCAATATTATATATTTATCCGCTTACCAGTACTGGGAACAAAATAACCTTAGATCCTAGGAGCACTCCTATTATCTATACTTGAAACTGGGTCCTCTCCTAAAATTAAGAAGAAAAATAATAAATCAAGTGATAAATAAATATTCTAGGATAAAAATATAAAACGTAAAATGTGAATTTTAAATATATTTTTATATATTTTTTTAAAGAAAAATTTGGCAGTATTTTGGCATAGCTAAACCTCCCAAAATTATACAGGTTCAACAAAAATACACAATAAACTATAAATATTATTTGGATCAACCTATGAAAATCATCAATCAAAAATATATATATAGAATCTCATTAATTGGGTCTAACTAAAACTTATCCCCTTTTAATTCTCAAATCACAAAAATCACTATTTAATGGTAGAAAAAATAAATTATATCATAATAATTTGAATAAAAGGGATAAAAATCACCTATCTAAATATTGGAGCCTTTGAAAAAAATTATTAAATTTCTGATCAGGATATTAGTTTAAATAAGGATCTAGCTGAGGATTTCGGATGTTTATGGATTTGAGGAGGACAAGATTTGGATTTAAAAAGGAATTTTTTTTAAAAAAAAATAACATAGTAAAAGCTCTGTTTTTCTTCACCTGAGGAAGACGGAGTCGCTGAATTGCTCTGGTTTCGAGAAGGGTCCCGAAACCGGAGCTTTTAATATATATTTTTTTAATTTTTAATTTTAATTTTAATTTATTTTATTTATTTTATTTATTTATTTATTTATTATTATTATTATTTAATTTTATTTTAATAATTTTCTTTTTATATATATGTTTATGGGCTTTTTTTTTAAATGGGTCGGGTATAATAATGTTGCCGCTAGGTTTTTTATTAAGAAATCCATAAATTTGACGTTATATGTCCCTTTTTTCAATGCCTTACATGCTATCTCATGATTCAACTCTTCCACCTGTATGGCTTTAGTATTGAAATGGAAAAAAAAAATACTCCTTAAAGACTCGCCCTATTCCTGGCGAATCTTTCGCAGGTCCAAGGAATGCTTTTTTGGATGTATGCAGGTGATAAATTTGGATTTGAATATTGTAGCAAACTATGTAAAGTTTCAGATTAAACCTGGGCTTAGGTGTTGATACCATTTCTGAACTAAACCCCATTGTAACGTTCAGCTGCCTGCTTGCAGCAGGCAGCTGTTCCGTCATCCCACATCAGTAGATTTGAAAAAAATTGAATTGTATATAATAGCTAGCACAAAACTACTAAATAACTTGGGTTAACCATTTTGGACCAAGTGGAAAGTGGGTCCAAAAGTTATTTGGGTCAGTTTGGGCCCGGCTGTTTCAATTGGTATTAGAGCCATCCTAGATCAAACAAATTGTGCGGAGCTAGTAGGCCTGCGAGGAAAGAGCTGCCCGTGAGAGACGAGGTGGAGCCGCCCGAGGTACTATCGAACCACAATACCCAAGGGTCTAGTCCTGGTTAGCAATTGTAACCGATTCAGTTGCGATGAGCTCGTCGCAAATTTAGCGGGATCGAGTATAACGGTCAGTTGCCTGCTTGCGGCAGGCAGCTTTCCGCCGTCCCACATCGGTAGATTTGAAAAAAATTGAATTGTATATAATAGCTAGCACGAAACTACTAAATAACTTGGGTTAACTATTTTAGGTCAAGTGGAAAGTGGGTTCAAAAGTTATTTGGGTCAGTTTGGGCCTGGCTGTTTCACCCTTGAGTATCGATGGGAACACTCGGCATAATACAAAATCATTTATATCTTAAAGCTGCATGGCTAAATGGCTTTGGGGGTTCGTTGTTCCGTCATACTTATCCAAACTAGGCAATTTGAACTTAGCAAAAAAAGTTTCTTCCATTATTTCTTCCGAAAGAGTGAGACCCTATCTAAACTAAAATCCTCTTCCTATTCTTTTTGACATCTTTGTACGGCTAATACTAGCTTCCAATCCACTCCTTTCGGAGCCTCATCCGATTCATCTTGAGATTCGGACTTACCATTGAATTGCACTATGGTCGCTTCTGTCTAGGCCCTTAGGGTGTTCACAAAAGCTTCATCTCTTTTTCCGTGGTCCATCTTAGACACCTCTTCCTAGGTCTTATACTGCTCGAGAGTAGCATGCAACCTTTGGATATACTGAAGTATCTGCTCGTTATTCAAATTATTAAGGTCTACTTTGTAGAACATTGGGGGCGTGTTTTCTCGGTTGTTTGGAACAGAGAAAATGATGACTCCCTTGTTGATAGCAATATTAGCAATGGCTGTAGGGCTACTGTAACGACTCGAAAACCGGACCGCTACCGGCGCTAGGATTCAGGTCGGCTTAAGGCCGCCAGAACCCGTAGCAAGCCAAACATACATCCTGTGAACCTGTTTAATCCCATACATGGTCAACAACATACATAAAAAAAATTAAAAACTTTTCTTTCATTCAAACATTTCTTTGCCAAGCCTAGCCTGTGCATGCACAAACATAACATAAACCTCTCATTGGAGTCCTCATCAAATACTCCAATGGGGTAACATAACATAACATAGGCTTGGATTACATAGGCATCATAAAAACATTATATCTCATACAAGACCATGTGTACAGGGAATACAACAGACTCTAGTCAAGCACATTATTAAACTTACATTACATTACATCTCATACTTTTACATTACCAACAAACCATGTCCACAGCTAAGCTATTATATAAACTTCTCTTACTCTGCTGACTTCTCTATCTACTCTGCACCTGCAAGACTGGGGTTAGGGGAGAGGGGGTGAGCTATAAAGCCCAATGAGCAGAAACTAAAAACATTTGCTTTAATTCCTCCATTTTTAGGTATATTATTATTCATTTTATTATTATTATTATTATTATTATTATTATTATTATTATTATTATTATTTTATCATATTATTTAACTTTTTCTTTCTTTTTCTTATTCATGCTTTCATGAAATGCAACACATCACAGCTAATCACATAAAAGATGGTATTGTCACCATTAGTCCTCAACATCTCCAAATGCCAGGGGCGTAGAATGGGCCTCACTGGTCTTTCTCTTACATAACATAACATTCTAAAGTGCCAGGGGCGTAGAATGGGCCTCGCTGGTCTTTCTCTTACATAGTGCCAGGGGCGTGGAATGGGCCTCGCTGGTCTTCCATAACATATCATCATAACATAACATCAGAGGACTATGGATCACCCAACAACCATCCACATCAACATCAATTTATGCAATGCAGCATATTCGTGAATTCTAATGCAAACTTCCTGAAATATTGCATGGCATAATGATGCATGGGCAATGCTTTATGATTCATTCATTTATTCATTTACTTTACTTTAAAACTTAAGGGGTTGTTCCTCTCACCTGGTGACTGAAGCTTTAACAACGAACTCTGAACGACTATCTCACAACCGGGGGTCTCGGTTCCTCGGGTCCGAACCTACACAGGTGGACTCAAATGAGGCACCAAACAACAAGAACATAACTCTAAACATACCCCCAAAAACCTCCTAAAAACACCTCAAAACACTCCTAGGAAGCATGCAAGAAAAGGCTGGACAGGGCACTTTCGGCGGCACCTTCGGCGGCCGGAAGTCCCTCCAGAGCCGAAAGTCAGGCAGGTTCGGCGGCACCTTCGGCGGCCGAAACTCCCAGACAGAGGCGAAACTCATGCATGTTCGGCGGCACCTTCGGCGGCCGAAAGTCTCGGACAGAGCCGAAACTCCAACTTTCGGGGGCAAGCTTCGGCAGCCTAAAGCTGCCTCTCAAGCCATGTTCGGCGGCCGAAACTCCCTTCGGCTGCCGAACCTGGTTTCTGCCAAAGGGCAGAAACTTGGCTCCCTTAAGCATTTTTGCCTTCAAACTCACCAATCATGCATAAACTTGTTCTAAAACATGCATAAACACCATACATCACACCTAGGGGTCTCAAACTATCAAATACCCCAACTACAACACTTCAACACACACAAACAACATACATTGTTCATCAAAACATCAAAACCCATAAACTCATCAACAAGCCTAAACATGCATCTCTACCCATAAAACAACTTAAAACTTACTTAAAACATATAAGGAGCTTAAGATCGGCTCTTACCTCTTGAAGATCGAGAGGGAGACGACCTAAACTTGGAGATCCACGAAAATGAGCTCCTGAGTTCCCAAAGCTCCAAAACTTGGTTTAAATGCTCAAAACTTGCAATGTGAGTTTAAAACTCAAGGAAAATGGAAGAGATTTGGAGGAAGAACACAAGATTTGCAAAGGGAAGGTCGGAAGCTTGCTGTGGCCGAAAATGGGAGAAAGCTCGCCCATTTCGGCTAAGTGCCCCTTTTATAGGTGGCTGGCCAGGCCACGTTCGGGGGCCGAATGTGCCTCCGCATCCATGCAATGTTCGGCGGCCGAACTTGACTTTCGGCTGCCGAACCTGGACTTCCCTAACTCATGCTTTCGGGGGCCTAACGTGCCTCCAAAACGCATGCATGTTCGGCGGCCGAACTGGACTTTCGGCGGCCGAACCTGGGTTTTCCTCCAAAGACTTCTCATGCAAAACTCATTTAATTTTTATACTTAAAATCATGAAATACCTTAAAACATTTTATGAAAACATGTTTCTACCCTACTAGAGGCTTCCGACATCTGAGATTCCACCGGACGGTAGGAATTCCGATACCGGAGTCTAGCCGGGTATTACATTCTTCCCCCCTTAAGAACATTCGTCCCCGAATGTTCACCAAACAACACATAACATGGCAAACATATAACATACATATATAGCACATCAACACATAGGGATCTAACCTTAAAAGAGATGAGGGTATTGCTGGAGCATAGACTCCCATGTCTCCCAAGTGCACTCTTCCAAGTTGTGGTGGTTCCACAGGACTTTCACCATCGGGATTTCCTTGTTTCTTAATTTTCTTATCTGGGTGTCTATGATCCGCACTGGCTGTTCAACATAGGTGAGATCCTCTTGGACCTCCACATCAGGCTCATTAAGAACCTTGCTCGGATCTGACACAAACTTCCTCAACATGGAAACATGGAAAACCGGATGGATCCTTTCCATTGAAGCAGGCAAATCCAGCTTGTACGACACATTCCCAATCTTTTGCAAGATTTCAAAGCTAGTTTACCTTTCTTCCCGAAGCGAACCACTCCCTTCATTGGAGACACCTTGAGCAATACCAGGTCCCCCTCCTGAAACTCTAACTGCCTTCTGCGGATGTCTGCATAACTCTTCTGTCTGCTTGCAGCAGTCTTGATTCTCTCTCTGATTATGGGTACCACCCTGCTGGTAATCTCTACTAGCTCAGGCCCTGCCAAGGCCTTCTCTCCAACTTCCTCCCAGCAAACAGGTGATCTGCACTTCCTTCCGTACAAAGCTTCATATGGAGCCATCCCGATGCTAGCATGATGGCTGTTGTTGTAGGCAAACTCCACCAAAGGTAGATGCTGCCTCCAAGAACCGCCAAAGTCCAGCACACACATCCTGAGCATATCCTCTATAGTCTGGATGGTCCTTTCTGACTGTCCATCAGTCTGGGGGTGGAAGGCAGTACTGAAATCCAACCTAGTACCCATGGCATTCTGCAGACTCTGCCAAAACCTGGAGGTGAACTGGGGCCCTCTATCTGACACTATCGAAACAGGAACCCCATGCAGCCTGACAATCTCATCCACATACACCTGCGCCAACTTGTCCACAGAGTAGCCACTCCTGACAGGGATGAAGTGAGCAGATTTGGTGAGTCTGTCCACAATCACCCATATGGAGTCCACTCTGTTGGACGTCGCCGGTAACCCTACTACGAAGTCCATAACTATGTTTTCCCATTTCCATTCTGGAATCGGTAGCGGGTTAAGCATTCCAGCTGGCTTCTGATGTTCCAGCTTCACCCTCTGACACACTTCGCAGGCTGACACGAACTGTGCCACTTCTTTCTTCATCGCTGGCCACCAATAAACTTTCTTCAAATCTTGATACATCTTGGTGGCTCCGGGGTGAATGCTGTATCTTGCATTATGAGCCTCTCTCATAATGTCTCCTTTTAGCCTTATGTCATTTGGTACACATAATCGAGTCCCATAGCGGAGGATCCCCTTGTTGTCAAATCTGAACTCATCATTCTTGCCTGACTGAACAGTCCTGGCAATCTTCACTAACTCGGGGTCCTCATGCTGTTTCTGAGCGACTTGCTCAAGGAACACGGGTGTCACTTTCATCTGAGCCAACAAGGCACCTGTACCCGACAACTCTAACTATAGTCCTTCTTCGATGAGCTTGTAGAACTCCTTTACTACTGGTCTTCGTTCTGCTGTGATGTGGGATAGACTGCCGAGTGATTTCCGGCTTAAGGCATCAGCTACAACATTAGCCTTACCCGGATGATGCTGGATTTTGCAATCGTAGTCACTGAGCAGTTCTACCCATCTTCTCTGTCTTAAATTCAAATCTCTTTGACTCAGGATGTACTGCAGGCTCTTATGATCTGTAAAGATCTCACATTTTACCCCATAGAGGTAGTGCCTCCACATCTTGAGTGCAAAGATTACTGCTGCCATCTCCAGGTCGTGTGTGGGGTAATTCAACTCATGCTTCTTCAGCTGTCTAGAAGCATAAGCAATCACCCTCTCATTCTGCATCAGTACACAACCCAGTCCCACACGGGACGCATCACAAAAGACTGTAAAGTCCTCATCACTAGATGGCAGAGCTAAGACTGGTGCTGAAGTCAACCTCTTCTTAAGCTCTTCAAAACTCTCTTCGCACTGGTCGGTCCACAGAAACTTCTGATTCTTCCTGGTTAACCTGGTCAGAGGAGCTGCTATCTTTGAGAAGTCCTGAACGAACCTCCTGTAGTAACCTGCCAAACCCAAGAAACTTCTAATCTCTGTCACTGAAGTGGGTCTAGGCTAGTTAGCCACAGTTTCTGTCTTCTTGGGGTCCACCTCAATACCATTCTCTGACACTACATGCCCCAAGAACGAAGTGCTCCTCAGCCAGAATTCACATTTAGAGAACTTGACATACAAGCCATGTTCCCTCAAAGTCTGCAAGACCAACCGCAGATGATGGGCATGCTCTTCTGCATTCCTGGAATACACTAAGATATCATCTATGAAGACAATAACGAAGTGATCCAGGTATTGGCTAAATACTCTGTTCATGAGATCCATGAATGCTGCAGGGGCGTTTGTTAACCCGAACGGCATCACTAGGAACTCAAAATGCCCATATCTGGTCCTGAATGCTGTCTTTGGCACATCTTCATCTCTGATCCTCAGCTGATGATACCCAGATCTCAGATCTATTTTGGAGAAACAACCTGCTCCTGCTAGCTGGTCGAATAGATCATCGATCCTAGGCAACGGGTACTTGTTCTTGGTAGTAACCTTGTTCAATTGTCTATAGTCGATACAAAGTCTGAGGGATCCATCCTTCTTTTTCACGAACAACACTGGAGCACCCCAAGGTGAGGCACTCGGTCGGATGAAACCCTTGTCTACCAGCTCTTGCAACTGTTCTTTAAGCTCTTTCAGCTCTGCTGGCGCCATCCTGTAGGGAGGGATAGAGATCGGTCCGGTTCCTAGCATCAATTCTATTTCGAACTCTATCTCCCTAGGAGGCGGTAAACCTGGCAGCTCGTCTGGGAAAACATCTAAGAACTCTCTAACCACAGGCACCGAGGCGGGCTCTCTGACATCTCTGTCCAGCTCTCTCACATGAGCTAGATAACCCTGACAACCCCTCCTGAGCAGCCTACGAGCCTGTAGGGCTGATATCAAACCTCTAGGTGTACTCCCCCTGTCTCCTCTAAAGACAACCTCTGACCCATCCTGACATCTGAACTTAACTACCTTGTCTCTGCAATCCAAGGTAGCACCATGGGTAGATAGCCAATCCATCCCTAGAATGACGTCAAAATCTGTCAAGTCTAGAACCACTAGGTCGGCGGATAGGCATCTTCCCTCTATGAAAACTGGACTGTACTGGCAGACTGACTCTGCCACTGACGGGTCACATTTGGGTCCGCTGACCCATAGGGGACACTCTAACCCAGAGACCATCAAACCCAACCTCTCGACCGCTCTCGGAGAAACAAAAGAATGGGATGCACCCGGGTCCATTAAGGCATAAACATCTGAATAACCAATGATGATATTACCTGACACCACGGTGTTGGATGCGTTTGCCTCCTGCTGCGTCATTGTGAAGATCCGTGCTGGAGCTGACGGACCTTCCCCTCTGTAAACTGATGAAGAAGAGGCTGACCCTCTCCCTCGGCCTCTGCCACTAGCCTGTGTTGCGGCTGAAGCTGCTGGCTGTGCTACGCTACCCGAAGTTGTCTGCTGGGGCTGTGCCGTAGGAACTGCTCTCGGACATTCCCAAGACATGTGTCCCTCTTGCCCACACCTGTAGCAGGCTGTCGTCCCAAACCGGCATACCCCCCTGTGTAGCTTACCACACCTTGCACACACTGCATTATCAGCACCAGAGCTTGAGCTACCTCCTAATCCCAGACCTGATTTGATCTTGCTCCAAAACTTATTCTTCTTTGGTTTCTTAGTGGTACTGCCCCACTTCTTACTAGCTGAACTCAAGGATGAAGGGTCTATCCTTCCCCCACCTGGGGTCTTAGAACCAGAAGGCTGTGCCACTGACTGCTTGACTTTTCCCTCTATTACGGCACTAGCCTCCATTCTCCTGGCCATGTCTATAATGGCATGGAAACTTTCTCTATCAGCTGACTGAATCAAAGAGGAATACCTGGAATTGAGCCTCATGATATACCTCCTCGACTTCTTCGGATCTGTGTCCAGATGTTGCCCAGCAAACGGCAACAACTCTAAGAATCTATCGGTGTACTCATCGACACCCATCTCATCTGTCTGCTTCAGCTGTTCAAACTCAATCACCTTCAGCTCCCTGGAACTATCAGGGAAAGCCCATCCTGCGAACTCATTCGCAAACTCCTCCCATGACAGACTGTCCACCCTTGGTTTCACATAGTTCTTGAACCACTCTCGTGCCTTCTTGCATTTCAGAGTGAAACTAGCCATCTGAATGGCTCTACTGTCATCAGCCCCTATCTCATCTGTAATTATTTTGACCTTCTCCAGGTACACAAACGGATCATCACCGGTATCAAACTGGGGAGCACCCAACTTCATATAGTCGGTCATCTTGGCCTTGCTCCCTCCAGATGAGGTAGGTTGAGGTCTTTGGGTTTCTGTAACTGCGGTTTCTGCTGGTGGTGGAGGTGCGGCATCCCCTGAGATAGGGTTTGCTGTGCCTGGATGGAAGGATGGAGGTGGGTACATAGGGTACTGTGGATACTGTGGGTAGAAAGGTGGGTATGGCATGTGAGAAGGGTAAGGATTAAAACTGGGGTAATCCGATGTACCTCCCATCGAATACCCGGGGTATGGTGAAAAAGGTGGGTACTGGGGTGGTGGAACAAACCCCGAGGCCTGAGTGCCTCCCTGAGACTCACCCATGCCCTCTTCTGGCATGCTCACACCAAGACTACCATCCCTCCTCTGGTCCACATCCATCTCTTCTCCCACATCCACTGACCTGCCTCCTTGAACCGTTCCTCTTACTGATCTGTTTCTACCCAGATCCAGAGATCTTCTAGGGTCTCCCACTGCTCTGTCCCTGTTGGACCTACTTGACATTGCCCTTGGCAATGCTGGAGGACGGGCGCTCGTGCCCTCATCCTCCAGTGGTACTCTAGTCAATCTAGCTGATCGACGAGTTCCTCGCATTCTGTTTACTGAAAAACAGCACAGATAACAAAACATTAGCATCCAATGGTTCATGTGGAAACACATGAACCCACATCATATACATAGCATATCTCATGGCATATCATACTTTCATTCTAGACAGGACTCTACATCCTATCCTAGTGGACATGATTTCCTATTGTGCTTGACTTTCTATCACATCTATGAGCCCGACACTCTAGGTCCGACCATATGAACCTAGGGCTCTGATACCACTCTGTAACGACCCGGAAACCGGACCGCTACCGGCGCTAGGATTCAGGTCGGCTTAAGGCCGCCAGAACCCGTAGCAAGCCAAACATACATCCTGTGAACCTGTTTAATCCCATACATGGTCAACAACATACATAAAAAAAATTAAAAACTTTTCTTTCATTCAAACATTTCTTTGCCAAGCCTAGCCTGTGCATGCACAAACATAATATAAACCTCTCATTGGAGTCCTCATCAAATACTCCAATGGGGTAACATAACATAACATAGGCTTGGATTACATAGGCATCATAAAAACATTATATCTCATACAAGACCATGTGTACAGGGAATACAACAGACTCTAGTCAAGCACATTATTAAACTTACATTACATTACATCTCATACTTTTACATTACCAACAAACCATGTCCACAGCTAAGCTATTATATAAACTTCTCTTACTCTGCTGACTTCTCTATCTACTCTGCACCTACAAGACTGGGGTTAGGGGAGAGGGGGTGAGCTATAAAGCCCAATGAGTAGAAACTAAAAACATTTGCTTTAATTCCTCCATTTTTAGGTATATTATTATTCATTTTATTATTATTATTATTATTATTATTATTATTATTATTATTATTATTATTATTATTTTATCATATTATTTAACTTTTTCTTTCTTTTTCTTATTCATGCTTTCATGAAATGCAACACATCACAGCTAATCACATAAAGGATGGTATTGTCACCATTAGTCCTCAACATCTCCAAATGCCAGGGGCGTAGAATGGGCCTCACTGGTCTTTCTCTTACATAACATAACATTCTAAAGTGCCAGGGGCGTAGAATGGGCCTCGCTGGTCTTTCTCTTACATAGTGCCAGGGGCGTGGAATGGGCCTCGCTGGTCTTCCATAACATATCATCATAACATAACATCAGAGGACTATGGATCACCCAACAACCATCCACATCAACATCAATTTATGCAATGCAGCATATTCGTGAATTCTAATGCAAACTTCCTGAAATATTGCATGGCATAATGATGCATGGGCAATGCTTTATGATTCATTCATTTATTCATTTACTTTACTTTAAAACTTAAGGGGTTGTTCCTCTCACCTGGTGACTGAAGCTTTAACAACGAACTCTGAACGACTATCTCACAACCGGGGGTCTCGGTTCCTCGGGTCCGAACCTACACAGGTGGACTCAAATGAGGCACCAAACAACAAGAACATAACTCTAAACATACCCCCAAAAACCTCCTAAAAACACCTCAAAACACTCCTAGGAAGCATGCAAGAAAAGGCTGGACAGGGCACTTTCGGCGGCACCTTCGGCGGCCGGAAGTCCCTCCAGAGCCGAAAGTCAGGCAGGTTCGGCGGCACCTTCGGCGGCCGAAACTCCCAGACAGAGGCGAAACTCATGCATGTTCGGCGGCACCTTCGGCGGCCGAAAGTCTCGGACAGAGCCGAAACTCCAACTTTCGGGGGCAAGCTTCGGCAGCCTAAAGCTGCCTCTCAAGCCATGTTCGGCGGCCGAAACTCCCTTCGGCTGCCGAACCTGGTTTCTGCCAAAGGGCAGAAACTTGGCTCCCTTAAGCATTTTTGCCTTCAAACTCACCAATCATGCATAAACTTGTTCTAAAACATGCATAAACACTATACATCACACCTAGGGGTCTCAAACTATCAAATACCCCAACTACAACACTTCAACACACACAAACAACATACATTGTTCATCAAAACCCATAAACTTATCAACAAGCCTAAACATGCATCTCTACCCATAAAACAACTTAAAACTTACTTAAAACATATAAGGAGCTTAAGATCGGCTCTTACCTCTTGAAGATCGAGAGGGAGACGACCTAAACTTGGAGATCCACGAAAATGAGCTCCTGAGTTCCCAAAGCTCCAAAACTTGGTTTAAATGCTCAAAACTTGCAATGTGAGTTTAAAACTCAAGGAAAATGGAAGAGATTTGGAGGAAGAACACAAGATTTGCAAAGGGAAGGTCGGAAGCTTGCTGTGGCCGAAAATGGGAGAAAGCTCGCCCATTTCGGCTAAGTGCCCCTTTTATAGGTGGCTGGCCAGGCCACGTTCGGGGGCCGAATGTGCCTCCGCATCCATGCAATGTTCGGCGGCCGAACTTGACTTTCGGCGGCCGAACCTGGACTTCCCTAACTCATGCTTTCGGGGGCCTAACGTGCCTCCAAAACGCATGCATGTTCGGCGGCCGAACTGGACTTTCGGCGGCCGAACCTGGGTTTTCCTCCAAAGACTTCTCATGCAAAACTCATTTAATTTTTATACTTAAAATCATGAAATACCTTAAAACATTTTATGAAAACATGTTTCTACCCTACTAGAGGCTTCCGACATCTGAGATTCCACCGGACGATAGGAATTCCGATACCGGAGTCTAGCCGGGTATTACAGCTACTAACCATTTTGAGAGTGAGAGGAGAGAGAAAGAATATGAAATCGGTCATAATCTAAATGAATAAAGGGGATTCATTAGATTTCTCGGCAACGGAACCAAATGATATTGCTGAGATTAAATTGATAATGTGGTCGGAATGGGACTATGCTGTGATTGGCTAGAACCTGTAAGGGAGAAAATGTGAAGTGGTAGTGAGTGCCCACGGCAGCCACTCCGACGCTCAAGTCAGTATCGTGACAAGTAGAGAGAATACAATGAATTGCTTAGAGCTTTAGTTTAGAGAATAATGTACATTTACCTCTGGAATTGTTCTCCTTTTATACTGTAAAAAGATAGAGATACATATAGTGTTTCCTGAAAATCCGGTGATAATGTAGTCGGCTGCTTAATAATCGCTAAATAAGTTGGTAATCCTGTGATCTCAGATGAATGGGAATGTGCCTATCAATGGTAACTCTGTGCCAAGACTCAGGAGGGCGAATCTTGACGATAGTTCAAATATCAAAGCGTCCGAATCTACTTCTCTTGTGGCGGGACCATGTTTTTCACTTGTCTGATCCTTTCCAAATGATCCATATTTTGTAATGACAATTCATAACTTACTTTTAGGTGGATGTTAACTTCACTTACCCAAAAAACTTACTCCTTGTTAACTTTTTATTTAAAGAAATAAAAGTCTCGTTTGGTTCACGCCAAAATATTTTTTAATTATTTTATTAAAAAAATAAAAAATTAAATTTATTTCTAAACTATAAGGTGGAATAAAAATATAAAATTTTACCTTTCAATTTAATTTACTTTAAACTATCATTAAAAAAATAAAGATATTACTTATCATATTTTAGAATATGAATTACACTTTATTTATACTATTTTTCATCACTTATCAGAATTTTAGTATAAACTATATTCTACATGGTTTATTTGATATTATTTGAACTTTTATTAAAAAAATTTTAATGAATTTAGATTGAAAAAATAAAATATTTGATTTATTAGCAAGAATAGAATAAATTTAAAAAAATTACTATGAGATCCTTAAGTTTTAGAGAAATTAACTAATTAGTTCTTATAATTCTTAGAGCGAATTAAAATATCCTCTATTATCTCAAAATATAACTATTTGTTTATTATGTTAAGAATTCCACTGGTCAAAGAAAGAAATTACTGGTCAAAAGAGAGATAGTAATTATAAATTTCAAAAATAATCATATACGGTTCAATTGGTCCGATTTAGTTCATCAAAATCGATTTTATGAATGAACAACAAAAACCCAAAAACATTTATGCGCAGAAAGGCTAAACTTCAAACATTAAGTAACATTCAGTCATGTAAAAAAAAAAATGATCCAGATTAAATCAAATCCAGAAACTAAAAATTAATTATCAATACAAACAATAATCTAAAAAATTAAACTTTAGATTTTATAAATAAATTAAATACTAAGTAAAAAATCAAATAGAAACAACAATTAATAATCAAATCCCATTCAAGTAAAAATCCTATCAACATAGAAACCTCCACAAATAACAACTCATAAACCTATTGCACACCCAAATAATCACACTAAAAAACTTTATATCTGGAAGTCCTTGCAAATCCAAAAATTTAATATATGAAACAACGAAAAGATTGAGCATCAACCGTCAATCAAATTGAGAGAAAGGGCAGCCATTATAAGATAGTACTTCAGTGAGGACGACAACTATCGGCGAAAAAATAATTATTAATCATTAATCAAACAGTAAAGATGACCATAAATATGAAAATATTTGGAGGATTTGATAATAACGAAGATTAAGAGATCTAAAGGAGCTGAACAAAGATAGAAAATGAAAACAATTCTCCAGATGCATTTGGGCGCGTCATGGTCGAAGATTAAGGGAGAAAAAGAAGATGGAAAGAACCGAATAATGAGAGAGATGAGAGCAAGTTTGTGCTAGGATCGATGGAGATAGAATTTCTTTAAGATCGTATATATATAATCGATTCGTATGATTCGATTTTTAATTTAACTACTCACCCTTAATTTAAATTTTCAATTGAGAAGGGTATTTATAACCTTTTTATTTAAAATTAACGGAATTCGTACAACTATTAATCAAAAGAACCAAATAGTTGTATTTTGTAATAATGGAGGACATTCTAATAGCTCTAAAAATTAACTCAACTCCAGGCCAGGGCCAAGATGTTGATCCATAGATTTCTCTCTGGAACCAGGACTATGGCTTTGATCTAAGAGCATAATTAAAAGCTAAACCATGTTGTATTCTCTTACAACATCTCTCATTCAAATATTAATTTAGCATGTTGACTTGGATGTTTATATGACCAAGGGCTTAACTTTACACGAATTTAAAATAAATTAAGTTTTTTAAAGAATAATTATTAATTAAAAAATAAAAAATAAAAAATAAATTTAAATTAAAACAAATAAAAGAAAAATATATAAAAAAGAATTTTTAATGGCTAATTAATTAATTTTGATATTAATAACTTTAACAAAAATTATTTCTTATAAAATCTTATTAATTTTGATAAAATTTATTTTTAATATAAAATCAATTCTCACAAAGAGAATTGAATTTTTGCACTATTACTTTTATTAAATATAAAAATTTAATAAAAATAATTTTTTTATGATATATATTATATTTTTTATTTAATTTTTATTTTATCAATCTATTGTCAAATATAAGATATTAAATTTAATAAATATGGAGATTAATTTATAAAGAATATAAATATTTATTTGTAAACAGTTATAATATTTATGAATTAATTTGTAAGAATATAGGAATGAATTATAATAAAAGAGATTATTTTATTGTAAACACAACTTTATAATTAAATTTACAAATATATGAAATATATTATATATATAAATTTTAAAGATTAAAATATAATATATTTTAATTAAAAATTATTTTTAAATGTAATATCAGCCTTAAAGAGAAAATTCTCACTTAATAAAAAATAAATTTCATGATTTTTTTTCACAAATTAAATAATATAATTCTATTTGAAAAAAAGCAACAAATCACATAGTAATTTTTTTATAATTATTTTTTTAATTATAATATATGTAAATATATTTTTTATTAATACTTTCTATTTTAAAATATTAATTTTTTAAGAAAATTAAATTCTAATTTTAAATGAAAAATATAAAAATATTATTTATATGAATATATATTTTATATAAAATTAATATTTAACGAGAATATAAAATATAAAAAAATTACTATTTATTTATATATTATAAAAAACACACTAATTAATTTTTCAATTTTAAAAAATATATTAAAATATCAATATTAATAAACTTTCCTTTTAATTTTCTCCATTTAATTTTTTTTTTTGAAAAGGAGGGATAGAGCCCTTTAATTTATTATACGATCATGAAAAATATTCATACAGTCAGCATCCAAGAGGAGCTTAATACTAGATGAAGGCAAATCAATAAGACTCATACCAAAAACTCCACCATGCGCACTATTCGCAAGATAATCAGCTACCATATTAGCTTCCATATATATTTGCACGACCTTAACCTCCCATTCCCGCCGGATAAGAACTCTGCAATTAATAACTAAAGACTGCAATCTATAAACACCACTGCATTGACCTTGAAGAAGCTGAACAGCAATTTGAGAATCAGTTTGAATAACAATTTTCCGCCATCCCCTACTCCAAGCCACATTCAAAGCATGATATATGGCCCATAATTCTGCCTCAAACACACCACAAACTCCCAACACACAACGAAAACCAAGTAGCCATTTACCAAAACTGTCTCGAAAAGAACCCGCACAGGTTGCAGCTCCTGATTTTTGACGCACACTACCATCTGTGTTGATTGTAATCCACCCTATAGCTGCTGGTGTCCAGGCCACTCTAATCACTCGACATTGACGTTGAATAGAAGAAGGAAAATAACCATTCCATGCTTGATATATTTCCTTAGCCTTGTCCAAGATTAGTGGGCAAGAAACTAATCTTTGGACTCCAAGATTGAAGGACCGTTCATTGCGAAATTTCCATGCCCACCAAACTGTAACCATAAAAACTACAGGCCAGGGAAGCTCACCAATACAAAAAGAGCTTTTAAGACACCAAGACAACCATTCCCGGATATCAACGAAGCCAAAAAAGGTTTGGACTTCACTAGCAGGTAATAAATTAAGCCAGCAACTCTTAATAAAGTTACAATCTCTTAAAACATGTAGCACCGACTCAGACTGAGTACCACAGCTCATACACAAGTCTGAATTAATCCATCCTCTCCGAAATCGCTGAACATTGACCATAATTTTCTCATGGGCAACTTCCCATAGAAAAACCCGCATCCTCTGCGTGCCAGGTGCTTTCCAAATAAGCTTCCATAATGGTAAGGCAACTGGTAAACCACATTTCTCCACTAGAAGAGAGTACCCCGTTTTAACTGAATACTGTCCACTAATGGAATGTCTCCATATTATTCCATCCCTTGAGTTAGCATCATCATGTAGGCAAATGGGGAGTAAAAATGCTAAAACGAAATCAGGTAGCCATAAAGACAATCGATTCCAATCCCATCCATATCCAGGGATCCAATAATATCTCACAACCACCTCTAATTCCAAAGGATCAATAGGAGCAGAAACCAATCGGAAAAGAGGTCCAACCGAAAGCCAATCATCTTGCCAAAACTTAACATCAGTACCACTACGAACGTCAATAGAAACACCACTAGAAACTAATTGGAGGCCCCAGCATAAAGCCTTCCAATTCATAGAGGCACCAGGAGGTACTCGAAGATTCCAAGAAATTCTACCATTATTATATTTCCAAAGAAGACATGAGATCCATAAGTCAGATGGGTTCATAAATGCCCGCCAACATAATTTACCCATCATAGCTTGATTCATTAATCCAAAATTCCGAATGCCCAACCCACCATTTTGCTTTGGATATAGCAAAGTTTGCCAATTAATCAGATGAACAGCAGAATCCCCACTGTTACCATGCCAAATAAAATTACGACAAAGCCGCTCCATTTCCTTACAAATAGACACCGGCAATTTAATAGATTGCATAGTATAAATAGGAATAGAGTTCAAGACTGATTGGACCAGCGTTATTCTCCCTGCTCTAGAAAGTGCACCCGCCTTCCAACCAGCAAGCCGGCTGTAATACCCGGCTAGACTCCGGTATCGGAATCCCTACCGTCCGGTGGGACCTCGGATGTCGGAAACCTCTAGAAGGGTAAAACTATGATTTTATGAAATGTTTTCATGAATTTCATGTTTTTAAGTAAGTAATTAAATGAGTTTTTGCATGAAAAATCTTTGGAGGAAAACCCAGGTTCGGCCGCCGAACTTCGAAGTTCGGCCGCCGAACATGCATGCTTTCGGAGGGACTTTAGGCGCCCGAAAGCATGAGTAAGGGAAATCCAGGTTCGGCCGCCGAACCTCATGTTCGGCCGCCGAACCTTGCATGCATGCGGAGGCACTTTCGGCCCCCGAACGTGGCCTGGCCAGCCACCTATAAAAGGGGCACTTAGCTGAAATGAGAGAGTTTTCTCCCATTTTCAGCCGCAGCAAGCTTCCGACCTCCCTCTCCCAAATCTTGTGTTTTTCCTTCAATCCCCACCATTTTCTTTGAGTTTTAAGATTCCACAAAGGTTTTTGAGTGTTTTTAAGCAAGTTTGGAGCTTGGAAGTCTTGGAGCTAAATCCCTCCATTTTCCGAGCTAGGGTCGTTCTTCCTCTCGATCTTCAAGAGGTAAGCTTCGATCTATGCTTCTTTTATGTTTTATGAAAGTTTTATGCAAGTTGATGGGGTAGAATGCATGTTTAGGCTTGTTGTTAGGTTTATGGGTTTATGTTGTGATTTGAACAATGTATGTTGGAAATGTGTTGTTTGAAGTGTTGTAGTTGGGGTATATTATAGTTTGAGACCCCTAGGTGTGATGTATGATGTGTATGCATGTGTAGAAACAAGTTTATGCATGTTTTGAGGCGTTTTGGAGGCTGTGGACACAAGGGAGCCAAGTTTCTGCCCTTCGGCAGAAACACAGGTTCGGCCGCCGAAGTGACTTTCGGCCGCCGAACCCCCTTGTGGAGGCAGTTTCGGCTGCCGAAGCCTGCCCCCGAAACTCAAGTTTCGTCTCTGTCTGGGAGGTTCGGCCGCCGAAAGTGCCGCCGAACCTGCATGACTTTCGGCTGCAGAGGGACTTTCGGCCGCCGAACCTGCCGCCGAAAGTGCCCTGTTCAGCCATTTCTTGCATGTTTTCATGTGATGTTTTCAGGATGTTTTAGGGGGTTTTTGGGGAGTATTTTAGAGTCATATTCAGGTATGTTTGGTCCCTCATTTGAGTCCACCTGTGTAGGTTCGGACCCGAGGAACCGAGACCCCCAGCAGTGAGCCAGCTGCTTCAGAGTCTCTTCAGAGCTAGCCAGAGGTGAGTGGAATAAACTTTAAGTTTTAAAGCAAATTAATGAAATATTTTAGCATGATTCACGCATCATGAATGCCATGAGATATATCAGGTTGATTGCATTAGAATTCACGAATATGTTGCATTGCATACTTTGTTGTTGATGTGGATGAATGTTGAATGATCCATTAGCCCTTTTATGTCATGATAGCCTATGTGAGTCCAGGTGTGCCTGCTACGGCTCTACGCCCCTGGCACTATGACTGATTATGGAAGTCCGGGTGTGCCTGCTACGGCTCTACGCCCCCGGCATGTATAAGTAAGAAAGATAGGGGCTAAATGGTGACAAGTTCATCCTTGTTGTGAAATGTTTGTGTTATGGCGCATACATGAAAGCATGATTTAAATTGATGTTTTATTATTCTGCTCACTGGGCTCTAGTAGCTCACCCCACTCCCTTTATCCCCAGAGTTGCAGGTACAGGATAGATCGGGAAGTCGGCTAGAGTGAAGTTAAGTCATGTATGTTGTAATAGATAGTAGTGGACATGAATATGATGTAATGAGTAATTATGACCATGTAATGTAATGAATAATTTGATGATGTATTGAGGATTATAGTAGTGCTTGACCTAGAGGTGTGTGAATCCCCATTATGTTCAGAGTGTTTAATGAGTAATGATGTTAATGACCATGATTATCCAAGCTGATATGTATGATGATGATACCCCATTGGAGTATTTGATGAGGACTCCAGTGTAGGGTTTATGTATGATTTTGTGCATGCACAGGTTTTGCTTGGATAAGAGAAAAGAAAATTTTTTACAGATCATGTATATGTTGTTATGTATGGGTTTCCACAGGTTTACAGGAGGTATGTAGGCTTGCTACGGGTCCCGGCGGCCTTAAGCCGATCTGGATCCTAGCGCCGGTAACGGGTCGGATTTCCGGGTCGTTACAGAGTGGTATCAGAGCCCTAGGTTCATATGGTCGGACCTAGAGTGTCGGGCTCATAGATGTTCTAGAAGGTCAAGCACACTAGGAAAATCATGTCCACTAGGATAGGATGTAGAGTCCTGTCTATATGATGATATGATATGCCATGATGATATGCATGTGCATAAATGCTATGATATGATGCTATGTATGTGATGAGGGTTCATGTGTTTCCACATGAACCATATGATGCTAATGATTGTTTATGCTATGTGCTGTTTTTCAGAAGATAGAATGAGAGGAACTCGTCGATCTGCACGATTGACTGGAGTGCCACCTCAGGACGAGGGCGCTGATGCCCGTCCTTCAGCTTTGCCTAGGGCAATGTCCAGTAGGTCCAACAGAGACAGAGTAGCTAGAGACCCTAGAAGGTCTTTGGATCTGGGTAGAAGCAGATCAGTAAGGGGAACAGTGCAGGGAGGAATGTCTGAGGATATGGAAGTAGATCAGAGGAGGGATGGCAGTCTCGGTGTGAGCATGCCGGAAGAGGGCATGGGAGAATCAGAAGGAGGCGCTCAGGCCTCGAGTTATGTCCAGCCACATCACTACCCACCCTATTCACACCATCCAGGGTATTCGATGGGAGGTACATCGGATTACCCCAGTTTTAGCCCTTATCCTCCACACATGCCATACCCACCTTACTACCCACCATACTCTCAGTACCCCACGTACCCACCTCCACCTCCTTATACCAGTACAGCAAACCCTACCCCAGGGGATGTTGCACCTCCACCACCACCAGTACCTACTGTCCCGGAAACACAAGTACCCAAACCTACCTCATCTGGAGGGAGCAAGGTCAAGATGACCGATTACATGAAGTTGGGTGCTCCTCAGTACAGAGCAGGTGATGACCCATTTGAGTATCTGAACAGGGTCAAGACTATTACAGATGAGATAGGGGCTGATGACAGTAGAGCCATTCAGATGGCTGGGTTCACACTGGAGTGCAAGAAGGCACGTGGTTGGTTTAAGAACTATGTGAACCCGAGAGCGGACAGTATGTCCTGGGAGGAGTTCGCAAATGAGTTTGCAGGATGGGCTTTCCCTGAGAGCTCTAGAGAGCAGAAGATAATAGAATTCGAACAGTTGAGGCAGACTGAACAGATGAGTGTGGAGGAGTACACAGACAGGTTCCTGGAGTTGTTGCCATATGCTGGGCAAAATTTGGACACAGATCAAAAGAAGTCAAGTAGATATATTATGAGGCTGCACTCCAGGTATTCCTCTTTGATACAGTCAGCAGAGAGGGAGAGTTTCCATGCCATAGTGGATATGGCTAGGAGAATGGAGGCTTGTGCCATCGTTGAGGGGAAGGTAAAACAGTCAGTGGCACAGTCTTCTGGTTCCAAGACCCCAGGTGGGGAAAGGTTAGACTCTTCTTCTCTGAGTGCAGCAGTTGCAGGCAGTAAGAAGTGGGACAGAGGCCACAGAAAATCTAAGAAGAATAAGTTCTGGAACAAGATCAAGTCAGGTCTGGGTTTAGGCAGTGGCTCAAGCTCTGGCAC
Source organism: Manihot esculenta (assembly GCF_001659605.2). NCBI lineage: Eukaryota > Viridiplantae > Streptophyta > Magnoliopsida > Malpighiales > Euphorbiaceae > Manihot > Manihot esculenta. The sequence goes on from NC_035171.2 coordinate 10,125,975, forward strand.
AGAGGTTACAGCATGTATGAGATGTGGGAGACCACACAAAGGAGTATGTCTGGCAGGGACAAACACATGTTTCAGATGCGGACAGGCGGGTCATTTGGCTCGAGACTGTCCTAGAGCAGCCTTTGCAGCACCGTCTCAGCAGACAGCCTCCGGCAGTGTGGTGCAGCCAGTAGCTCCAGCCGCAACACAGGCCAGTGGCAGAGGCAGAGGGAGAGGGTCAGCCTCTTCATCAGCAAGATACAGAGGTGAAGGTCCATCAGCTCCGGCACGGATCTTCACTATGACTCAGCAGGAGGCCAACACATCCAACACCGTGGTGGCAGGTAATCTCATCATTGGTTGTTCTGATGTGTATGCCTTAATGGACCTGGGTGCATCTCATTCTTTTGTTGCTCCGAGAGTCATGGAGAGGGTAGGATTGATCGTCTCTGGGTTAGAGTGTCCCCTATGGGTCAGTGGACCCAAGTGTGACCCGTCAGTGGCAGAGGCAGTCTGCCAATGTAGTCCAGTTTTCATAGAGGGAAGATGCCTTTCCGCCGACCTCGTGGTTCTAGATTTGACAGATTTTGACGTCATTCTAGGGATGGATTGGTTATCGACCCATGGTGCTACCTTGGACTGTAGAGACAAGGTAGTCAGATTCAGAGATCAGGATGGGTCAGAGGTCGTCTTCAGAGGAGACAAGGGGGGTACACCTAGAGGTCTGATCTCAGCTCTTTAGGCTCGTAGGTTGCTTAGGAGGGGATGTCAGGGGTTTCTAGCTCATGTGAGGGAGTTAGATAGTCATGTCAGAGAGCCCGCCTCAGTGCCTGTGGTGAGTGAGTTCTTAGATGTTTTCCCAGACGAACTACCAGGGTTACCACCTGCTAGGGAGATAGAGTTCGAGATTGAGTTAATGCCTGGTACCAGACCGATCTCTATCCCTCCCTACAGGATGGCACCAGCTGAATTGAAAGAACTGAAGGAACAGTTGCAAGAGCTGGTAGATAAGGGTTTCATTCGACCGAGTACTTCACCTTGGGGTGCTCCGGTTTTGTTTGTGAGGAAGAAGGATGGATCCCTCAGACTTTGTATCGACTACAGACAGTTGAACAAGGTCACTACCAAGAACAAGTACCCTTTGCCGAGGATCGACGATCTATTCGACCAGCTAGCAGGAGCAGGTTGTTTCTCCAAAATAGATCTGAGATCAGGGTACCATCAGTTGAGGATAAGGAATGAAGATGTACCGAAGACAGCTTTCAGGACCAGGTATGAGCACTATGAGTTCCTTGTGATGCCGTTTGGGCTGACCAACGCCCCTGCAGCATTCATGGACCTCATGAACAGAGTATTCAGTCAGTATCTGGATCACTTCGTTATTGTCTTCATAGATGATATCTTAGTGTATTCCAGAAATGCAGAGGAGCATGCCCATCACCTGAGGACAGTTTTGCAGACCCTAAGAGAGCATGGCTTGTATGCCAAGTTCTCCAAGTGTGAGTTTTGGCTTAGGAGCATATCATTCTTGGGGCACATTGTGTCAGAACAGGGTATTGAAGTAGACCCCAAGAAGGTAGAGGCTGTAGCTAACTGGCCTAGACCCACCACAGTGACCGAGATCAAGAGTTTTCTGGGTTTAGCAGGTTACTACAGGAGGTTCGTTCAGGACTTCTCAAAGATTGCTGCTCCTATGACCAAATTGACAAAGAAGAATCAGAAGTTCATATGGACCGATCAGTGTGAGGAAAGCTTTGAGGAGCTTAAGAGGAGGTTGACTTCAGCACCGGTGTTAGCTCTGCCAAAAAGTGATGATGACTTCTCAGTATATTGTGATGCGTCCCGTGTGGGACTAGGTTGTGTGCTAATGCAAAATGAGAGGGTGATCGCTTATGCTTCTAGACAGCTGAAGAAGCATGAGCTGAATTACCCCACACATGACCTAGAGATGGCAGCAGTAATCTTTGCACTCAAGATGTGGAGGCATTACCTTTATGGGGTAAAGTGTGAGATCTTCACAGATCATAAGAGCCTGCAGTACATCCTGAGTCAGAGAGAACTGAACATGAGGCAGAGGAGATGGGTAGAGCTGTTGAGTGACTATGATTGCAAGATTCAGTACCATCCGGGTAAGGCGAATGTTGTGGCAGACGCCTTAAGCCGGAAATCACTCGGCAGTCTATCCCACATTTCAGCAGAGAGGAGGCCGGTGGTGAAGGAGTTCCACAGACTTATGAGTGAGGGATTACAGTTGGAGTTGTCTGGCACAGGTGCCTTAGTGGCTCAGATGAGAGTGGCACCCGTGTTTCTGGAGCAGGTAGCTCAGAAACAGCATGAGGACCCAGAGTTGGTCAGGATAGCCAGAACGGTTCAGTCAGGCCAGAGTAATGAGTTCAGGTTTGATGATAAGGGGATCCTCCGCTACGGGAACAGATTATGTGTGCCAGATGACATTGGTCTGAAGGGAGATATTATGGGGGAAGCCCATAATACCAGGTATAGTGTTCACCCTGGGGCCACCAAGATGTATCAGGATCTGAAGAGAGTGTATTGGTGGCCAGCTATGAAGAAGGACGTGGCACTGTTCGTGTCAGCCTGCGATGTGTGTCAGAGGGTGAAACTAGAGCATCAGAAGCCGGCTGGAATGTTGAATCCACTACCGATTCCAGAGTGGAAATGGGAGAATATAGCTATGGACTTCGTAGTGGGGTTACCGGCGACATCCAACAGATTGGACTCCATATGGGTGATTGTGGACAGACTCACCAAATCTGCTCACTTCATCCCTGTCAGGAGTGGTTACTCTGTGGACAAGTTGGCGCAGGTGTACGTAGATGAGATTGTCAGACTGCATGGGGTCCCGGTATCTATAGTGTCAGATAGAGGGCCCCAGTTCACCTCCAGGTTTTGGCGGAGTCTGCAGAACGCTATGGGTACCAGATTAGACTTCAGTACTGCCTTCCACCCACAGACAGACGGACAGTCAGAGAGGACCATCCAGACAATAGAGGATATGCTCAGAATGTGTGTGCTAGATTTTGGCGGTTCTTGGAGGCAGCATCTACCTTTGGTGGAGTTTGCCTACAATAACAGCTATCATGCTAGCATAGGGATGGCTCCATATGAAGCTTTGTACGGGAGGAAGTTCAGATCACCAATCTGCTGGGAGGAAGTAGGAGAGAGGACTCTTGCGGGTCCGGAGTTAGTAGAGCTTACCAGCAGGGTGGTACCCATAATCAGAGAAAGGATCAAGACTGCTGCAAGTCGGCAGAAGAGTTATGCAGATATCCGCAGAAGACAGCTAGAGTTTCAGGAGGGGGATTTGGTTTTGCTCAAGGTGTCTCCTATGAAAGGAGTGGTTCGGTTCGGGAAAAAGGGTAAGCTAGCTCCACGGTACATCGGTCCTTTCGAGGTGCTTCAGAGGGTCGGTAATGTGTCGTACAAGCTAGACTTGCCTGCTTCGATGGAGAGAATCCATCTGGTTTTCCATGTTTCTCTGTTACGGAAGTTCGTGTCGGATCCTGGAAAGGTTCTTAGTGAGCCTGATATGGAGATCCATGAGGATCTCACCTATGTAGAACAGCCAGTGCGGATCCTAGACACTCAGATCAGAAAGCTGAGGAACAAGGAAATCCCGATGGTGAAAGTCCTTTGGAACCACCACAATATTGAAGAATGCACCTGGGAGACACGGGAGTCCATGCTCCAGCAATACCCCCATCTGTTTTGAGGTGAGTGTTAGTTGTTCTATGTGTAGCATGTATGATATATTGTATGCTATGTTGTATGTTATGATTGATGCCATGCTTTGTATGTTAGTTGAGGAACATTCGGGGACGAATGTTCTTAAGGGGGGGAGAATGTAATACCCGGCTAGACTCCGGTATCGGAATCCCTACCGTCCGGTGGGACCTCGGATGTCGGAAACCTCTAGAAGGGTAAAACTATGATTTTATGAAATGTTTTCATGAATTTCATGTTTTTAAGTAAGTAATTAAATGAGTTTTTGCATGAAAAATCTTTGGAGGAAAACCCAGGTTCGGCCGCCGAACTTCGAAGTTCGGCCGCCGAACATGCATGCTTTCGGAGGGACTTTAGGCGCCCGAAAGCATGAGTAAGGGAAGTCCAGGTTCGGCCGCCGAACCTCATGTTCGGCCGCCGAACCTTGCATGCATGCGGAGGCACTTTCGGCCCCCGAACGTAGCCTGGCCAGCCACCTATAAAAGGGGCACTTAGCCGAAATGAGAGAGTTTTCTCCCATTTTCAGCCGCAGCAAGCTTCCGACCTCCCTCTCCCAAATCTTGTGTTTTTCCTTCAATCCCCACCATTTTCTTTGAGTTTTAAGATTCCACAAAGGTTTTTGAGTGTTTTTAAGCAAGTTTGGAGCTTGGAAGTCTTGGAGCTAAATCCCTCCATTTTCCGAGCTAGGGTCGTTCTTCCTCTCGATCTTCAAGAGGTAAGCTTCGATCTATGCTTCTTTTATGTTTTATGAAAGTTTTATGCAAGTTGATGGGGTAGAATGCATGTTTAGGCTTGTTGTTAGGTTTATGGGTTTATGTTGTGATTTGAACAATGTATGTTGGAAATGTGTTGTTTGAAGTGTTGTAGTTGGGGTATATTATAGTTTGAGACCCCTAGGTGTGATGTATGATGTGTATGCATGTGTAGAAACAAGTTTATGCATGTTTTGAGGCGTTTTGGAGGCTGTGGACACAAGGGAGCCAAGTTTCTGCCCTTCGGCAGAAACACAGGTTCGGCCGCCGAAGTGACTTTCGGCCGCCGAACCCCCTTGTGGAGGCAGTTTCGGCTGCCGAAGCCTGCCCCCGAAACTCAAGTTTCGTCTCTGTCTGGGAGGTTCGGCCGCCGAAAGTGCCGCCGAACCTGCATGACTTTCGGCTGCAGAGGGACTTTCGGCCGCCGAACCTGCCGCCGAAAGTGCCCTGTTCAGCCATTTCTTGCATGTTTTCATGTGATGTTTTCAGGATGTTTTAGGGGGTTTTTGGGGAGTATTTTAGAGTCATATTCAGGTATGTTTGGTCCCTCATTTGAGTCCACCTGTGTAGGTTCGGACCCGAGGAACCGAGACCCCCAGCAGTGAGCCAGCTGCTTCAGAGTCTCTTCAGAGCTAGCCAGAGGTGAGTGGAATAAACTTTAAGTTTTAAAGCAAATTAATGAAATATTTTAGCATGATTCACGCATCATGAATGCCATGAGATATATCAGGTTGATTGCATTAGAATTCACGAATATGTTGCATTGCATACTTTGTTGTTGATGTGGATGAATGTTGAATGATCCATTAGCCCTTTTATGTCATGATAGCCTATGTGAGTCCAGGTGTGCCTGCTACGGCTCTACGCCCCTGGCACTATGACTGATTATGGAAGTCCGGGTGTACCTGCTACGGCTCTACGCCCCCGGCATGTATAAGTAAGAAAGATAGGGGCTAAATGGTGACAAGTTCATCCTTGTTGTGAAATGTTTGTGTTATGGCGCATACATGAAAGCATGATTTAAATTGATGTTTTATTATTCTGCTCACTGGGCTCTAGTAGCTCACCCCACTCCCTTTATCCCCAGAGTTGCAGGTACAGGATAGATCGGGAAGTCGGCTAGAGTGAAGTTAAGTCATGTATGTTGTAATAGATAGTAGTGGACATGAATATGATGTAATGAGTAATTATGACCATGTAATGTAATGAATAATTTGATGATGTATTGAGGATTATAGTAGTGCTTGACCTAGAGGTGTGTGAATCCCCATTATGTTCAGAGTGTTTAATGAGTAATGATGTTAATGACCATGATTATCCAAGCTGATATGTATGATGATGATACCCCATTGGAGTATTTGATGAGGACTCCAGTGTGGGGTTTATGTATGATTTTGTGCATGCACAGGTTTTGCTTGGATAAGAGAAAAGAAAATTTTTTACAGATCATGTATATGTTGTTATGTATGGGATTCCACAGGTTTACAGGAGGTATGTAGGCTTGCTACGGGTCCCGGCGGCCTTAAGCCGATCTGGATCCTAGCGCCGGTAACGGGTCGGATTTCCGGGTCGTTACACCGGCTTCGCATATCATCAACCAATCCACGAAATTGTACCTGAGATACTCTACCATGAAGAGATGGTACACCCAAATAACGCCCAAGGTCAGAGACCAAAGGAATTCCTGATTTAGAGGATAAACGAGAGGTTGTAGATGTACTCACATTCGGAGAAACAAAAAGGCTTGACTTTAAAAAATTCACCTTTTGTCCAGAAGCATTACAAAAGACAGTTAAACAATTAATAATAACATCCAGCTGTTCTTCCGTAGCTTCAGCAAACAATACCATATCGTCGGCGAACATGAGATGTGAAATCAATGGACCATTGTTGGAAATAGGAAGTGGATGCCACTCCCCTTGTTCCACCGAATGTTTAATAATATTGAAAAGTTGCTCCACACAAAGCACAAAAAGATAGGATGATAAAGGGTCGCCTTGCCGAACCCCACGAGTGGGCAAAAAAGACTCCAACTTCTCATTGTTCCAAAGAACTGACATAGTAGCAGAATGAACACAATGTCTCACATTCGTTCTCCATAAACTGGAAAAATTAGCTTTCTCCAAGCTCCAATCAATAAAGCTCCATTCCAGCCTATCATAGGCTTTTTCTAAATCAATTTTCAAAGCCATAAATCCATTGCCACCGTTCATTTTCCCCATAGTGTGAAGAGCCTCTTGGTAAATGACTACATTATCCGTGATTTGCCGACCCGGAACAAAACTATTCTGCTCTGGTCCAATTAATGAAGTAAGGACTTGTTGTAACCTGTTCACCAAGACCTTCGTAATAAGCTTATAAAGCACATTACAGAGGCTAATTGGCCGAAATTGAGTAATAAATTCAGGGGTAGCCACCTTCGGTATCAATACCAAAACCGTCTCATTAATCATGCTTGGGAGCTCATTGCCTTGTAAACAAAAAAGAACAAAATCAATCACCTGAGTCCCAACTATTGGCCAAGCCTTCTTATAAAATTCAACAGTAAAACCATCGTCGCTAGCCGCTTTACCACTCGCCATCTGGTCCAATGCTAGCTTAACCTCCTCTGGAGAAAATGGTCTATCAAGTTCTGTAATTTGTGTCGTGGAGAGTATAGGATGGGCATACTGGAAAGGAATATCCAAAAGCCCACCCAAATCAGAAGTATACAAATTGCGGAAAAAATTGATGGCCATACCTTTAAGAACCGACGGATCAGTAACAACCTCCCCCAAATCATTCTTTAAAGCAGAAATACAGAATTTTTTCCGTTTGATAGTAGCTGCTAGATGATAGAAATGAGTATTCCGTTCGCCGTTCGCTATCCATTCCTCTTTTGATTTCTGAAACCAGTACATCTCCTCTTGGCGTAGAATCTCTTCCAATCTGCGTTTCAATTTAAATTCAAGCTTTACAAGGCTCCTTGTCCGGCTTTCAGCAAGATCTCTCTGAACACCACCTAACCTGCGTAAAAGCCTTCTCTTGTTAGCAAAGATATTACCGAACTGAGTCCTATTCCACTCTCCAAGCTGAATTTTTAATGTGCTCAGATTATGAATTAGGGAACGATTTGGATCCCAAGAGCATGCAACTACTTGATCAAACTGAGCATGTAGTGTCCAAGCTGTTAAAAACCGAAAAGGACGAACTCCAAAAGCTAGAACCCCTTGACATTTAATCACAATTGGGACATGATCTGAATGCAATTTAGGTGGATGTTCAACAATAGCATCAACATAATCCAGTCTCCAATCAGTAGATACAAAACATCGATCTAACCGAGCAGCTTGATAGGGGACATTTTCGCCACTTCTCTGCCATGTGAAACCACTCCCAACAAACCCCAGATCAATAAGAGAGTGCTTGAAAATCTAGTCTGAAAAATCCTGAGCTTCTGGAGGATTAGAAGAAGAATATCCACTTTGTTCAGATGAGTCCACTACAGAATTAAAATCACCCGCGACAATCCATTTAGAAATGGATAGACTATTTTCTCCAGAAAGAGATTGCCAAAGCTTCCTCCTTAAATAAATATCAGGGCTTGCATAAACTACACTAAACAACCATTTCTCTCCAGTAGAAAAATTAATTGCTACCGTAATGAATTGAGGATCGGTAACAACTAATTCAATTTGAAAACCATCTTCTGACCAAAGCAACCAAATACCACCACTAAATCCGACTGCCTCAACACGGATCCAATTTTCATACCCCAACAAACCACAAACTTCATCAGCCGCTTCTCCAGAAATACGAGGTTCCACTAAACAAAAGATGTTAGGATGATATAGCCTCTTGTATTCCTGAAAAGCGTTGCGAAAAGTAGATGATGCTGCACCATGACAATTCCAGGTTATAATTATCATTAAAATAAATATTAAAAAGAGCATCATCAGATTAATCTCACAAGGGTATCACATACGCTGTTGGTGCTCCAAAGGAGCAACCAAACTAGCAGAAGTCGCCTTATTCAACTCATTCAAAATTGTCCCAGCCACAATCAACGTGACATCATCCTCACTCCCATTGACTGTCTTCTGTCCAGGGACAATATTCGGGCTAGACGGATGAGGGAAAGATGGGTTACGAAAACCTGGTGGATTTGGAGGCACATGATTCAAGACACTCAACCCCACCTGATCTTCAGAAGAAACAACCCAAGATTCTACCCTCTCCTTCCCATTACCAACAACTACAGTATGCTCAACCTCTGCCGCTGCTTTCCTTGATAATCCAATTCTAGTATTAGGTTGTACTTCCCTAGAAGTCGTAGCAGAGGATGGAGTTATCTCGACATTAGCATTATTAGCCACAGCCTGACCTCCTCGTCCTCCATGAAATAGCCCTCTACCACCACGACTCCCTCTCTGGATTCCACCTCCCCTAGATACTACATTATTTGCCCGGTTGCTAGGACGCTCATCATGGACAGCCATGTGAATCTCCTGAGTGCCCAAACTACCATTATTCTGCTTCTCTGGTATGACCTCATCCTCTAAATTAAGTAAAGAGTCAAAACGATTTCCCATAGACCCATCTGCAACTACCCTTCGAACCTCATCTCTGTCAACTCTCTTAGGCTCAGGCCTGATACTTTGACGATTATCCCTACGTCGATCCCTCCGAACCAACATCCAATCCCCAAAATCCTCAGTAGCAGCGGGATTGATAGGCAAACTCTCAGGCATTTTGTAAGTCTCACGGTTCAGCTCATGACCAACAACAGCACCTTGCTGATTAACAGAATAAGGCTGATTAACCTGCATTGGTTTTATACTAGGACAATTTTCCTTCATATGCCCATACTTACCACACTCAAAGCACACCATATGCAAACCCTCATATTCAATCCGGCGAACTCTACGGTGTAGCTTGAATTTAGATAGAAGGGGCTTAGTCAAATCCAATTCCACACAAACTCTGGCAAAATGTCCTCGAGTCACAAGGTTAGTATTAGAGTCAACTTTAACAGGCTCACCTATTTTACGGGCAATGCGTAACAAAAGTTCCTCATCATAATATTCAATAGGCAAGCAAGGGAAACGAACCCATACAGTTAAACGTTCTAACACATCCTGAAAAGGGTCAAACTCCGGGCACCATTGACGAATAGTCAAGTAGTGGTCAGCAATAATCCAGGGTCCCTCCGATCTAGCAAAGTCCAAGTCCCCAGAATTAGCGAAACGGACCAAAAAGAAATTGTTATCCAAAGCAATAACATCCATTGGAGCAGAAGGTTTCCAGAGTTCTTTCAATCGTCTACACAAATATGTATAGCCTATTGAACTTCCAAAAAGTTTCACAATAAGGGAATTTTTCCAAGGTCGACACAATCGACGTTTATCCACACTCGAAAGTCTAATCACAGAGCAACGATCATCCTCATCATCCTCCTCACCATCCGAAACAAAATGAAACTCATCGTCTTCAGGAGCCATGTCACTCCCAGAAGCTCCCTGCAGTCCTGGACCGTTTCTATTCGTCACTACATCCTTAAAAGAAGGTCCATTAACAAAACCAAGGTTCACAGGATTATTCTCAGTCTCTATCATCGGATGGTCAGCTGAAGAATCAGGATCATCACAAATCTCATTCAATGAAACACCCATCTCACCATCTTTACGTTTCCTGCGTACACTACGCTGGAGAAGATCATCATCTTCCATCGAAGTCATTATCCTCTAGCTCGTGAACGACAGAGCAGCAGCAAGCGGTTGCGGCTGGGTGCGGCGTGCGGCGTCTCTAAACAAAAGACTTTTTCTAAATGATAATGATTTTGGATCTCCATTTAATTTTTATAATATAAAACATTTTGATCCTCAATTTTATAAAAAAATTTATTAATTAGCTCTTTGTATGGAGACATTTGAAATTTTTTATAATATTATTTAAAGGCTCAAAATGACAAATTAATTAATTAATAAATTTTAAAAATTTTAAAAATATTTTAATATATTTTTTAAAATTAAAAAATTAATTAATGAATTTTTACTAACATAACTAAATACTAATTTTCTAATCCGCTATGGTATTAATTTCAAATTCAAATCCGTTCGCTAAGTCTCGATTACTTAGCATTCTAACAGGTCATAATAAGATTCGGATGGGATATCCGTAAATTCCCGCGTTGCCATCCCTGTCTGCCGGCCAAATATAAATATTTGCAAGAATAGTTCTTGGATTTTGACTCGTTCATCTATTACCAATAATTTTAAACACATACTGCCGCTAATGCTACTTCATTAGCAGCAATCTGTTGATGCAAAATATTCCTTTTACCAGTAATCATTCTCTGCAAAACAACAAAATTCCGAAGAAATAAATCGAAAACTAATCCTCTACAAAGAACATAACGACCTGAATCATAACTATTCAAATCGAAAGCTTTGGTCCTCGAAAGCAACGATTATCTTAGATAATCTTCTTTACTGCATTATTCGTCTATAAAACTATGTATACTTTCCATTGAAGTAGCAGCCAAATGGGAAGAGGATTGTCTCTGCAATGGGCGTCTCTGCTCACTTTCTTGCTGCCGCAAATGTTATCAGAATCATCAGGTTTACCAATGAAGAGCTGTGAATCTAAATGCGGCGACATTGATATCGAATACCCATTTGGTATTGGAGCCAACTGTTCCATGAACGACTGGTTTGTGGTCGTTTGCAATGGAACTGCCGATAATCGGAGAGCTTTCATAAGCAGCATCAACCTGGAGGTGACAGACTTTTTATATGAAAGAAGCCGATTGCGAGTTAAAAGCCCAGTAGTTTCATTCAACTGCGACGAGAATCACTCAAACAGTGTAGTGGATTTAAGAAGGACTCCATTCACAGTCGCAAGCTACAACAGATTCACCGTTGTAGGATGCAAAGCTCGAGCTTTGCTGACCTCTGCTGAGCCAGACATTATAGGTTGCCAGCCGACCTGTAACAAAAAGCTTAAACCTCAGGGAAGAAACCCTCCATGCTCCGGCAACAGATGCTGTCAGACATCAATTCCTTATTATCTGCAAGTGTTTAAACCCAGTTTTCAGAAGGAGAATGGTAAGGAAGGCAAAAGGGTATGCAAGCTAGCGTTCATAGTGGAAAGCACCTGGTTCAAATCTAACATAAAAGATCCACATAAGGTGCAAGAGAGGGAGTATGTTCCAATGCTGGTGGATTGGAAGATCAATGCAACAGACATGGAATCTCTTGGAATTAATAAGGAAACAACGAATTGGTCTTTTAGGTATTATAATGGATTTGGTTTCCCGTATCCCAACAACAGCATGTTAATGTGCCGGCGAGGTTATGCCGGCAACCCTTATCTTCCCGATGGATGCCAAGGTACCTTAAAAATCTTTCTTTCTTTCTATATTCTTGGCAGAAAATATTTGTGGTGATACAAAATTGTCCTCTGGCAAACGCCTATAGCATAGAATAGAACTTTAAGAAAAGATCCATTAAATATCTAGGCTAAAAATTTCATTGCTATTAGGCTTTCTTTTGGGAAAAATAACTTCCTACTTGAAAATTGTTTTTTTAAGTAATTGTAAATCCTATACTTCAAATTAAGGAAAAACTTAATGAAAAAATGATATGGACTCACATTCATGTTGTTGGATCCAGATGTTGATGAATGCATGGATTTTGAAGTAAGAAGTCGGTGCAGTGGAAAGTGCATAAACACTCGTGGTTCATACAGATGCGAGGCCCAAAAATCATGGATTTTCATTTTAGGCAAGTCTTTTCTCTTCAAAATTATTTTCCTTTTCTATATAAAATTTGATTATTTGTTAGATTATAAAAAAGAAAATGTTTATACTAATAATAAAATCCTCTTGAAATCTGTGATATCTAGATTCTAGGCCGACTAACAAGCATATTGGTCGCCATTTTTGAACAGGTAGCAGCATGGGTTTTGGCTTATTAAGCCTGCTTCTTACTTCATGGTGGTTATCTAAATTCATCAAGAAACGAAAACGCAGCCAACGTAAGAAAAAATTCTTCAAGAAGAATGGTGGTTTGTTGTTAAAACAGCAAGTATGTTCAAGCAAAGACAATGTTGAGAAGACGACAATATGCAGTTTAAAGGAATTAGAAAAGGCAACAGATCGCTTCAACGTGAATAGAATTCTCGGCAAAGGTGGCCAAGGAACTGTTTACAAAGGAATGTTAGCAGATGGAAAAATCGTCGCAGTTAAAAAATCCGAGAAAGTAGACCAAACAAGAGTCGAACAATTCATTAACGAGGTTGTCATTCTGTCTCAAATTAATCATAGAAATGTCGTAAAGCTTCTTGGGTGTTGTTTGGAGACTGATGTTCCTTTACTTGTCTATGAATTCATCCCCAACGGAACTCTTTTTCATTATCTTCATCACCCAACTGAGGAGTTCCAATTATCGTGGAAAATGAGATTGCAGATAGCTATAGAAGTTGCCGGAGCACTTTCCTACTTGCACTCAGCTGCTTCAATACCGATTTATCACCGAGATATTAAGTCCACTAACATTCTCTTGGACGAGAAGTATAGAGCAAAAGTATCAGATTTTGGAACTTCAAGGTCAATTCCTCTTGATCACACTCATCTCACTACTCGTGTATTAGGAACTTTTGGATATTTAGATCCTGAGTATTTTCAGTCGAGCCAATTTACAGAGAAGAGTGATGTTTATAGTTTCGGAGTAGTTCTTGTCGAGCTTTTGACCGGACAACAACCGCTTTCTTCAGCAAGCTTACGAGATGGCGTAGGTTTAGCTGCACATTTCATTATGTCAGTGGAAGAAGATAAACTCTTTGATGTGCTTGATTCTCGAATTGTGGAGCAATGTGATAAAGAAGAAGTGATGGTGGTTGCTAGTGTAGCAAAAAGATGCTTGAACTTGAACGGAAAGCAACGACCTACAATGAAAGAAGTGATAATGGAATTGGAAGGGATTCAATTTCCTCAAAAAGATCATTTGAGTATTCTAAGAAAAAGTGATGAATTTGAATCCAATCTCTGGGATGGCTGCTCTTTCACCACTTTCTCTAGTTCTGATTGTTGTACAGATTTGCCTGTAGAAATCTAAGCATTCACATCAACAAAAATAATCCCTTATACAAAAGGGAGTAAAAATATTTGGTGAGGTCGAGTGTTCAATATTGTAAATTAAAATATTCGTTAAAAGTATTTTATCTCTTAAAATTATTATTTAGATAATTGTCATCAATCATATTTAAATTAATAAAAAAAATTGTGATCAGAATATTACAAAATTGAGGGGTGGAATAATATTATGATGTAATATATACAAATGACTCTTGTAAATGCTTATTGGATTATTATTTAGGTAAATTTTTTTTTCAAATTTTTTTTATCTATATTACTATAGGATGAAATTTTATTAAATTAAATATAAATATGAAGCATGCAATAATTTTTATTATTGTATTATTTGTTTATTGATTAGATATATATCTTAATACATGTAAGAAATATCATTAAATTCTCCGTTTGTTTAAAAAAATAATTTATATTTAAAAAATATTTTTTTAAAATGTTTTTTATAATAAATATTTTTATTTGTAATTTATTTTTTATTACTTAATTTTAATTTAAAAATAAATTTTTTAAATAAATTTATATATAAATATCTTCATAAAGAAAATATTTTTTTTCTCTTCAAAATAGGAAGTCATTTTTTTTAATAATTTACCTTTCTTGATTAAAAAATTATTTTCTATTAATTAAATTTTTTAAATATTCAAAACCCTAGAAAATATGAAAAATATTTTTTGCGAAACAAACGGAAACTAATATTTAAAATTTAAATTTAAATTATGCTTAAGTTGACAAATAGGGTGACTAAAATTGTTTAATTGTTATTAAATTACCATTTTTTTTTTGAAATCTATTAAATTACCATTATTAGTATGTTCTATTTCTTTGTAATTATTTAAATTAAGTTATTTTTAAGAGCGTTTGGTAAAGATTATCAAATAGTAATTATTATTTTTGCAATTTTTAACTTTTTATTAATGTTGTTTGGATATTAATAAAAGGAGAAGTTAATTTGTTATTATTTTAGTAATTTTTTTTCTTTTTAAATTATTCGGAAGTTATAAAGAGGGAAATTTTTTAAAGAATTTTATTAAAATTTTTATATAAATTTATTAATAAAGTTTATTTTTTAAATTAAAATTAAATAATAAAACATAAATTATTTGATTGAAAAAATATTTTCCAAAAATATTTTTCAATTTTTTACAAACAAACTAGATATTGGAAGTTCTGCAACAGTAAATTAATGGACTTTAATTACTGGCTCTGACATAAGCACAGAAGAAGCCCAGAAGCTGGTCTAAATCAAACTGAATCAAAGAATTTTATTCATTTGATTTCATTCAAATTGGTTGAATTTTAAACTTAAGCCATCAATTTCTCGACTAGGACTGGCAAAGAACAAACGGATACAGACATACATATATATCTCTCGGTGCATTGATTTCAGTGGCTTTGGCTTGCATAATACAACTGCAACATTTCTAAGCTCCGGTGATCCCCAAAGGCGGCGATAAAATCAATAAAAATACTTGGAGCTACGTCAATGGCTTTAATCCCCATAACCCAAATAAAGCAAGAGTTTCTTTAGCATCATTGCTGAACTGAAAGACAACTAATAATTAATCTTAAGAAGCAGAAGAAGAATGGCGTTGCAATTGGAGACCCTACTCATTGTCGGCTCACTGCTGTTACCGACAGCAGCTGCCACAACAGCCAAAGGAAGGCGGAACTGTGGAGGCAGATGTGGAGACATTGAAATCCAATACCCATTTGGTATTAGAGCTGATTGCTCCATGGACAATTGGTTTGTGATCGATTGCATTCAAACTGCAAACTCTACTACACCTTTCATAAGCAGTATCAACTTGGAGCTGCTAAATATCGACTATGCACAAAGCCACGTAATAGTAAAGGGTCCAATATTCTCCTACAAGTGTAGCCACCCCAACACTGGCCAAGCAGTGAATTTAACGAACACATCATTCGCCTTTTCAGTTTTCAACATCTTCGCCGTTGTGGGCTGCAACAACCGTGCTGTGCTATCATCTTCTCAGCTAGACTGTGTAGGATGCCAACCGACCTGCGAAGAGAATGTCAAGCCTCAAGGGTGCTATGGAAACAGATGCTGCCAAGCCCCAATCCCTCATTATCAACAGATATTTGCGCCTAGTTTTGAAGATTTGGATGATGAACAATGCAGGATGGCCTTCGTAGCGAGAAGACAATGGTTCAAGTATAACGTGCAAGATCCCTATAAGGTGCAAGAATTGGAATATGTTCCAATTCTTCTGGATTGGAAAATGAATGCAAAAGCCTTAGGATCGTTTATAATTGATGAGGATTCTTCCTACTATGATCCCATTGCTTACTATGACAAATCTGATTTCCCTTACCCCTACAACACAGCTTTAAGGTGTCGTGATGGCTTCACAGGCAATCCTTATCTACCTCATGGATGCCAAGGTAAGATTTTTTTTTTTTTTTTTTTTAAAACCAACGAAATAAATGAACAAAATAAAGTTCTTTTATTGTTTTTCCAATTTGTCAGAAAGTAATGAATGCAAGGATCCAATGGTGCGAAGTCGCTGTCATGGATTATGCATAAATACAAAAGGCTCTCACAAATGCGTGCTCAAGAGATCTTGGATCATTATTCTAAGTAAGCGTTTCGCTCTCCTCAATTTTTCTGGGCTTTTTAATTATAATTTCTTGCTTATGTCCAAAAAAGAAAACGTTTTCTTTCAGGTATCAGTGTGGCCATTGGAACATTGATTCTCCTGCTTAGTACATGGTGGTTATATGAATTTATTAAGAAAAGAAAACAGATAAAGCGTCGAAGAAAATTCTTTGAGCAGAATGGTGGTTTGTTATTGCGCCAACAACTCCGTCCAAGTCATGGCAACGTTGAAAGGACCAAAATCTTTAGTTGTAAGGAGCTGGACAAAGCCACAGATCACTTTAACGTAAGCAGAATTCTAGGTCAAGGAGGACAAGGCACCGTTTATAAAGGAATGTTGGTTGATGGAAGAATAGTTGCAATAAAAAAATCCATGAAAGCAAACAAAGCAAAAGTTGAAGAATTCATTAACGAGTGCGTCATTTTATCACAAATTAATCACAGAAATATTGTAAAACTTCTTGGGTGTTGCTTAGAGACTGAGGTTCCTCTTCTTGTCTATGAGTTCATCCCTAATGGAACCCTTTATCAGTATCTTCATCATCAAAACAACGAGTTTCAATTAACATGGGAAATGCGATTACAAATTGCTACCCAAGTTTCTAGAGCAATTTCATATCTGCACTCAGAAGTATGCATCCCGATTTATCATCGAGATATTAAGTCTACAAATATATTGTTGGATGAAAAATATACAGCAAAAGTTTCAGATTTTGGAGCTTCAAGGTATATTCAAATTGATAGAAGTCATCTGACTACTCATGTAAAGGGAACCTTTGGATATGTAGATCCAGAGTACTTTCAATCAAGCATGCTTACTGAAAAGAGCGATGTCTATAGTTTTGGTGTTGTCCTCGTCGAGCTCTTGACTGGACAGAAACCTGTTTCTTCAGAAAGAGTACAAGAAGGAATTGGTTTGGCCGCTTGTTTCATTCTTTCAATGGAAGATGATAAACTCTTTGATATAATTGATACGCAAATTGTGAACAAATGTGATAGAGAAGAGATTATTGCAGTGGCTAATCTTGCAAAAAGATGTCTGAACTTGAACGGCAAGCTGCGACCCACTATGAAAGAAGTGTCGATAGAGTTGGAAGGGATTCGATTATCTCATAAAGATAGAAATGTTCAACATAACGTTGGTAATGAAATTGAACCAAACCCTTCTAATACTTCATCTGCTTCGTCTGCTTCAAGTTCTAAGAGTCAAGTTTCAAACATATCATCTTTAAAGCAGCGACAGTGAAGGGCTAAGGAAGATATTTTAAAGATGTATAATATTCATTTTGTATATTATGTAATAAAGAATAACTTCATATTTTCTATATTTTTAATATTTTTTATATATTAATATTAATTTTTAAATTTAAAAATCAACAATTTTTTTTAAAGAAAAATCTATTGAATGAAATATTTGTGCAAATTATCGTAAAGAAATTTGTTAATTATTTTTTAATTGCTTGCTAAAATTTCATTTATTTATTTATTTTATTAAATTTAATTTAATTATTATAAAGATATTTCTACTCGTAGATTTAATTTGATAGTAAATGCATTTGAGTAAAGAGATTTGATATTTTACTCTCCAATTCTCAATCTCCAATTCTGATTTTAAAAAATATATATATAGTAAAAATAATTGTTTAGCAAAAAGATAGTAATAGACCACATCACAATGGAAATATCATAATTTAATTTAAAATGTCAAAAGTAAAATTATAATTTTGTAAATAAAATTAAAATGTAATTAGTTTATTGATGAAATTAAGAATACCTGAAATAAAAGCAACAGCAAATAGAACAAAAAGAAATAAGATATATAAGTTTTTTGTCACAAGTAAAAGATCTAAAAGCTATTCCACTAATTTAATATATCATATAATTCTCATCCTTGCATTTAATTTGACTGGTTTTGTTTAAAATCAGTGAATTCTATTGTAATTTGTTTGTTATGACAATTTATTTTATATTTGATTTTTTTTTAAAAAAATATGTATATAAAAAATAGCTTGTCATTTACTATTATCGCTTTAAATTCTATAGATTAATTTATATTAAAATAATATCAATAAATAATAATAATTTTTTATGTCATTAAAAATTATTAATATATAATTAAAATATAATTATTAATTAAAAAATAAATATATAAAAAATATATTAAACCTTCATTCATTTTTATTTTAATGTTTATAATTTTTATATTAATATTTTTGTATGGTGTCTAAAATTTTTATTTTTTGATAATCGCGCCATACTCTTTAATATAAATTAAATCATAAATTAAAAAGTTAATATATTTTTTATATTTTTATAAAAAAAAATCATAATCTTCCTATATTATTTATATCGAATTTATTTTTATAAAAAAAATTCTTTGTTAAAAATAATAAAAATATATATTTATTTGTGTTCGTGAAAGACAGCCTTTTCAATTATGAATTTTTTGGAATTTATAATAATTTTTTTAAATGAATAAAGTTTTTTTTTTAACTTAAAAAATTTTTATTTCAAAATAAACAAGAATTTTTTTATTTAAAAAGGATTGTGTCAAATAGAAGGAATATGTTTTATTTATTTAAAAAAAGTTTTTGTTGAATGGATATGGACGTATGGTCACCTTCAGTAGGGTTCAACATTTTTTGGAAATAATTATATTAAATTTTTCTTTGTTGGACAATGGAGTTGGAGTTACTACAAGGCTACGCCAGGTGGAGAGAGGCGATTGGAAAAAAATAATAATTTTAAAATAATAAACATATTTTTTTCTCACTTGTGAATCGCAGTTCAGCCGAATTGGCAACGTCCAGCTGCCAAGAACAAACCAATACCAAACATATATATTTTCTCCCCTCTAATCCACAATGCATCGATTTTAATGGCTTTATTTAGTTATTCTTCACAATACAGAATGCAAGATTCCTAAGGCCGGAGATCTTCAGCTGGCGATAAAATCAAGAGTTTTATCAAGGGCTTCAATACACAGACACTGTATAAAACCAGAGTTGCTTTAGCATTGCTGAACTGTAAGAGATTAATAATTAATCTGTTAAAACAGAAGAATGGTAGGCACTGTCGTTTTAGTGCTGCAAATAATGCTGGAATTAGCGAGAGCAGCTGCAACAACAGCTATACTAGGGCAGGGCTGTGGAGGCAGATGTGGAGACATTGAAATTCAATACCCATTTGGTTTTAGAGCTGATTGTGCCATGGACAAATGGTTTGTGATTGATTGCATTCAAACTGCGAACTCCACTTCACCTTTCATAAGCAGCATCAACTTGGAAGTGCTAAATATCAATTATACATACAGCCGCTTACTAGTCAAGGGTCCAATATTCTCCTACAATTGTAGCCATCCCAAAGCCGGCCAAGCTGTGGATTTAATTCGGACATCATTAACCTTTTCTGGGTACAATAACTTCACCGTTGTAGGTTGCAACAACCGTGCCGTGCTATCCTCTTCTGAGGCAGACGGCAATGGATGCCAACCAACCTGCGACGAGAATGTTAAACCTCAAGGGTGCTCTGGAAACAGATGCTGCCAAACCTCAATCCCTTATTTTCAACAGCTATTTGCACCCAGTTTTCAAGATGTGGATAATGATCAATGCAGGATGGCCTTCACGGCGGAAACACAATGGTTCGAGGCTAACGTAACAGATCCATACAAGGTGCAAGAATTGGACTACGTCCCAGTTCTTCTGGACTGGAAAATCAATGCAACAGCCTTGGAATCGCTTGTTATTGATGAGAAATCCACATACAATGATCCCATTGTTTACTATGACAAATTCGATTTCCCTTACCCCTACAACACTGTCTTAAAGTGTCGTGAAGGCTTCATAGGCAACCCTTATCTACCTATTGGATGCCAAGGTAAAGTGGCATCATTCTTCAGAAATATCAACTTTTGAAATCTTTTTAATCTTCCATGCTGAGAATATTCCTTAATTTTTTTTCCATTTTATTGTTCAAAATTTTCAGATATTAATGAATGCGAGGATCCAAAGGTGAGAAGTCACTGCCATGGATTATGCGTAAATACACAAGGCTCTTATAAATGCGTACACAGTAGATCCTGGATTACTATTCTTGGTAAGCCTTCTCTCTCCTTTGGTTGTTTTTGTAAGGGAAAATGAAGAACATGTTTAGTTTAATATGTTCTTAATGGCAAAAAAAAAAAAAATCCTAATTTGATTTTTTTTCTATATAAGCAGGTATTAGTGTAGCATTTGGAGCATTGATTCTCCTAATTAGTACGTGGTGGTTATATAAATTTATTAGGAAAAGCAAACAGATAAAGCTTAAAAGAAAATTTTTCAACAAGAATGGTGGTTTGTTGTTGCGACAACTCAGTTCAAGTCGAGAGAGGACCAAAATATTCAGTTGTAAGGAGTTAGACGATGCAACAGATCATTTTAGTGTGAACAGAATTATTGGTCAAGGTGGCCAAGGCGCTGTGTATAAAGGAACATTGTTGGATGGAAGAGTTGTTGCAATTAAAAAGTCCATGAAAGTAGACGAAGCAAAAGTTGAAGAATTTATTAATGAGTGTGTCATTTTGTCACAAATTAATCACAGAAATGTTGTAAAGCTACTTGGTTGTAGCTTGGAGACTGAGGTTCCTCTTCTTGTCTATGAGTTCATCCCAAATGGAACCCTTTATCAGTATCTCCATCATCAGAACGACGAGTTTCAGTTAACATGGGAAATGC
The DNA here is from genome assembly GCF_001659605.2 of Manihot esculenta. NCBI lineage: Eukaryota > Viridiplantae > Streptophyta > Magnoliopsida > Malpighiales > Euphorbiaceae > Manihot > Manihot esculenta. Next base: position 10,146,912 of record NC_035171.2, read on the forward strand.
GATTACGAATTGCTACCCAAGTTTCTAGGGCAATTTCGTATCTGCACTCAGAGGTATGCATGCCGATTTATCATCGAGATATTAAGACTACAAATATTCTGTTGGATGAAAAGTATACAGCAAAAGTTTCAGATTTTGGAGTTTCAAGATCTATCCAGATTGATAGAAGTCATCTGACTACTCATGTAAAGGGAACTTTTGGATATGTAGATCCAGAATACTTTCAATCAAGCTTGCTTACTGAAAAGAGTGATGTTTACAGTTTTGGTGTAGTCCTTGTTGAGCTCTTAACTGGACAAAAACCAATTTCTTCAGAAAGAGTAGAAGAAGGTGTTGGATTAGCTGCATGTTTCATTCTTTCAATGGAAGATGACAAACTCTTTGATATGCTTGATCCACGAATTGTGGACCAATGTGACATAGAAGAAGTTATTGCAGTTGCTAATCTTGCAAGAAGATGCTTGAACTTGAATGGCAAGCTACGGCCTACTATGAAAGAAGTATTGACAGAGTTGGAAGGGATTCGATTATCTCAGAAAGAAACAAGTATTCAACAAAATGCTTTCAATGAAGTTGAACCAAACCCTTCAGATGTTTCATCAACTTCCACAAGCTCATGTTGTGACAGTCCTCAAATTTCCATAAACATTTTCAAAGCCAACACAGTCTTTGAGCCAGTGAAAGAAGATAAAGCATTAACTGTTTAAGGTGTTAAGCCCGTATACCATTCATATATTTTACCTTCCTTTATTTTTGAGAACAACATAATTCTAATTTGTTTGAACTAGAAAGAAAATTTCAGAAAAAAATTTTTTTTCCAAAGATAGAGCTGCTACAACAACAAACCAAATCACAATGGAAATATCACAATTTAATATTGAAATGTCAAAAATAAAAATATGTTAAATTTATAACTTTGTAAAAAAATAAAATAAAATATTAGCTTATTGATGAAATTTAAAAATACCTGAAATAAAAACCACAGCAAATAGAACAAAAAGAAAAAAAAAAGATAAGTATTAGGCCCAATGTAAAAAGCTATTATACTATTTTGAGGGTGACTTTATCATATTATACTCATCTTTCCTTTTATTTTGATTGGATTTGTTTAAGATGAACCAACTGTATTCTATTATTATCTTAAAAAAAAAAAAAAACAAAAAACCAGATAAGTTTTTGTTGGAGGGTATGTCAGGTAAAAAATCTATGAAAAAAAAAATCAAACACAATAAATTGGATAAACAACACCATAAATAGGACACTTTAATTAAAAAATTTTCTAATGCTATCTCCGTAACACCATTTTTCTTTCGACTCAATTTTTATTCAATTAAAAATAAAAAATAAATATAAAATAAATTTTTATATAATACTCCTCATTTTTTAAGATTTATTCCAACAAATCTATAATTAACCAATAATTTACGAACACACTAAATAACATGTTATATAAAAAAAAATAATCAACTGATGCAATTAAAAAAATAAAAATAACAGTAAATAATCTAGCACAGCAATAAAATTAAAAACACCAAATTCACCATCCTAATTTTATTGCGGTTGCTTGACGTTATTGATTCCGATCTTGAGCCGTAGTTCTTCCATCTCTAGGCGATCAAGAGGTTTCATAAGAATATTAGCCAATTGTTCATGTATCTTCACATACTCCACTTCTATATCTCCACCTCTATATCTCCACGTTGCACATAGTCACATATAAAATGTTGTATCAATGTGCTTGCTTCTCTCATGATAAATTGGGTTTTTGGTGAGTGCAATGACAGACTTGTTATCAATTTTTAACACCACACTGTCCTGCTTCTCCCATTGTATTTCACTCAATAGTCTTGCTAGCCATACTCTTTGACACGTACTAGCACTTTCGGCCACATTCTCAGCTTCGCAAGACGATAAAGCCACCACTTTTTATTTTTGCAATACCCATGTAATTGGATTATTCTCAAGAAAATAAATTACACCTGTGATGCTCTTCGTATCATCAACATCACCTGCAAAATCACTATCATCGTATCCTGTGAGTTTCAAATCTGAATCCTTCCTATGTGTATAGTGGCATCCATAATTGATTAGGCCCTTCACATATCTCAGAATCTGTTTAACAGCAGTTATGTGAGTTGTAACGGTTAACAACACCAACTGAATATGCCAAGTCAGGTCTTACATTTATCAAGTATCTCAGGCTGCCTATTACACTCTTGTACAGAGTTGCATCAACCGGTGGACTATTATTAATTTTGCTCAATTTCAATCAAGCTTCCATTGGAACCTGGTGAGGTTTGCAATTGGCCAAACCCATCTTCTCAAGAATCTTCACCACATAACTTGCTTGACAAAGAATAATACCTTGTCGTTCTTGCGATACTTCGATCCTTTGATAATAGCTTAACAACCAAAGATTACTCATCTCAAACAGACTCTTCATTTGATCCTTGAAGTATGCGATATCATCTGTTCTTGAACCCGTGATGATGAGATCATCCATATAGACACCAACCAGAATGATCGCACCTTCCATGAATCTTGTATATACAGCATATTCAATTGGACATCTCACAAATGCAAGCTCATGTAAGCTCTTATCAAGCTTTGCATTCCATGCTCTGGGAGCTTGACGCAGACCATATAAAGCCTTGTTCATTTTTAACACTTTTTCTTCTAGACCCTTCTCTATAAACCCGGCCGGTTGCGCTACATATATATCTTCTTCAAGTTCACTATTTAAAAATGTCGACTTTACATCCATGTGATGTACCTGCCACCCATTATGCGTTGCAAGTGCCAAAAACAATCTCACTGTTTCTAATCTCACGACCGGGACAAAAACTTCATTGAAGTCTATGCGTTGCTTATGTACATAGCCCTTTACAACCAACCGAGCCTTATGCCTTACAATGTCTCCAAATGGATATTTCTTAATTTTGAAAATCCACTTCAAATCTATGGCTTTATGTCCCTTCAACGATTCTGTGAGCTCCCAAGTCCCATTCTTCTTAATGGCCGACACTTCCTCTATCATAGCTTGTCGCCAGTTTTCATTGTAAGCTGCTTCCTCATATGTTGTAGGTTCTTCCAATGACAAGAAATAGAGCCCAGCCTCATCTTCTATCTCCTTTGTTTCATCATAAATTTCTTATAATAATCGGTATCGCCGGACATCTCTTGAACTGGAATGGAATTCTAGGAAGACGACATTAGTGGTACATAGCTTGCAGGATCGCTCCACGCCAACATCGGATCGCAGCTGCCTGGCAATCACAACATGCTCCTTTCCGGATTGTAGCTCACTAACGTCTGCGGCACACTCCTTGTTAGGCTTGCGTTTTCTTCAGATCGCGTATCAGGATGAGCGATGCAATTAGCTTCATTTCCTACACCTTCTCCAAACTCATTATATATAGTTAGTTTTTCACTTGAACTGAATACAGTATCATTTGGAGTGGACTCCCAGCTCCATTGTTTGTCTTCTTCAAATAGGATATCTCTACTCACATGCACCCTTCCTATCTTTGGATTATAAACTCTGTAGGCCTTAAACCCGAGTTCATAACCAATAAAGACCATTGTATTACTTCTGTCTTCCAGTTTCTTGAGATGTAGAGAGGCGTCTTTCACGTGCCAGGCATCCAAACACACGCAGATGTTGTACATTGGGCTTTTGTCTCGTCCAGGCTTGATACAGAAGATAGACTGTTATTCGTGCCGCCTCCGCCCAGAATATGGCAGGCATCTCTTTGCTCTTCAAGAGACTCCTTGTCATCACCATGATCGTTTGATTTCGATGCTCAGTGACATCATTTTTTTAGGAGAGTATGGTGCTGTCAAATATCGTTTGATCCCAAGCTTCTCACAGTGTTTAATGAAAGCTTTTGACATAAACTCACTACCCCGATCGCTGCGAAATACTTTCAACTTGTGCTCTACTTCCCTTTCTGCACTTGCCATTAGCTTCTTGAATGCCCCAAATGCTTCATCTTTGCTCTTAAGCATCTCAATCCACATGTACCTACTGAAATCATGAACCAGTAATAAAAAATACTTGTTATCTCCCAGTGTTGTGGGCGTGATTGGCCCACACAGATCACCATGCATGAGCTCTAATGGTCTGTTGGCTCAATAATTAGCTGACTGAGGAAACGGGACATGCTGCTGCTTAGCAAGTACACACCCGTTATACAACTGGTTCACTTGTTCAATGTGCGGCATTCCATCCACCATTTTTGTATTAGTAAGGCTCCTGATAAGACACACTGGCTATACATATATGATGTTTACCACATACAACATGTAACGGTGACCTGCTTGACGGATTTGCGGTGCAAATCCGTCCCACATCGGGAAATGATAAGGAATTGAAATTGAATATAATAGCTAGCACGAAACTACTAAATAACTTGGGTTAACCATTTTGGGCCTAGTGGAAAGTGGGTCCAAAAGTTATTTGGGTCAGTTCGGGCCCGACTGTTTCAATTGGTATCAGAGCCACCCTGGGTCAAAAAAATTGTGCGGAGCTAGTGGGCCTGCGAGGAAAGGGCTACCCGTGAGAGACGAGACGAGAGTGACATCATTTTTTTAGGAGAGTATGGTGCTGTCAAATATCGTTTGATCCCAAGCTTCTCACAGTGTTTAATGAAAACTTTTGACATAAACTCACTACCCCGATCGCTGCGAAATACTTTCAACTTGTGCTCTACTTCCCTTTCTGCACTTGCCATTAGCTTCTTGAATGCCCCAAATGCTTCATCTTTGCTCTTAAGCATCTCAATCCACATGTACCTACTGAAATCATGAACCAGTAATAAAAAATACTTGTTATCTCCCAGTGTTGTGGGCGTGATTGGCCCACACAGATCACCATGCATGAGCTCTAATGGTCTGTTGGCTCAATAATTAGCTGACTGAGGAAACGGGACATGCTGCTGCTTAGCAAGTACACACCCGTTATACAACTGGTTCACTTGTTCAATGTGCGGCATTCCATCCACCATTTTTGTATTAGTAAGGCTCCTGATAAGACACACTGGCTATACATATATGATGTTTACCACATACAACATGTAACGGTGACCTGCTTGACGGATTTGCGGTGCAAATCCGTCCCACATCGGGAAATGATAAGGAATTGAAATTGAATATAATAGCTAGCACGAAACTACTAAATAACTTGGGTTAACCATTTTGGGCCTAGTGGAAAGTGGGTCCAAAAGTTATTTGGGTCAGTTCGGGCCCGACTGTTTCAATTGGTATCAGAGCCACCCTGGGTCAAAAAAATTGTGCGGAGCTAGTGGGCCTGCGAGGAAAGGGCTACCCGTGAGAGACGAGACGAGGTGGAGCCGCCCGAGGTACTAGCGAACCACAATACCTAAGGGTTCGGTCCTGGTTAGCAATTGTAATCGATTCAGTTGCAACGAGGACGTTGCAAATTTAGCGGGACCGAATATAACGGTGACCTGCTTGACGGATTTGCGGTGCAAATCCGTCCCACATCGGGAAATGATAAGGAATTGAAATTGAATATAATAGCTAGCACGAAACTACTAAATAACTTGGGTTAACCATTTTGGGCCAAGTGAAAAGTGGGTCCAAAAGTTATTTAGGCCAGTTCGGGCCCGGCTGTTTCACAATATTTTCTTGGATCTCCTCACTTTTGCAACCAATCTTTTCTGCTTATTAAAGAGATGTAGAAAGCCTCCCTCTATTACTGTTTTTTCCTACGTATTCATCCAGCTACCCAATACTCACAATATTATCTTTTAATTTCAGTATATAATAAACATTTGTGAGTATCATATGTAACGGTCAGCTGCTTGCTTCCGTTGCGAAGCTGTCCTACATCGGGAGATTGTAGAAAATTGAAATTGTATATAATAGCTAGCACAAAACTACTAAATAACTTGGGTTAATCATTTTGGGCTAAGTGGAAAGTGGGTCCAAAAGTTATTTGGGCTAGTTTGGGCAATGGTTGTTTCAATTGGTATCAGAGCCACCCTGGATCAGATAAATTGTGCAGAGCTAGTGGGCTTGCAAGGAAAGGACTACTCATGTGAGACGAGGTGGAGCTGCCTGAGGTACTAGCGAACCACAATACCCAAGGTTCCGGTCCTGGTTAGCAATTGTATTCGATTCAGTTGCGACGAGAACATCGCAAATTTAGCGGGACCGAGTGTAACGTCAGCTGCTTGCTTCCGCTGCGGAAGCCGTCCCACATCGAGAGATTATAGAAAATCGAAATTGTATATAATAGCTAGCACGAAACTACTAAATAATTTGGATTAATTATTTTGGGCCAAGTGGAAAGTGGATCCAAAAGTTATTTGGGTCAGTTTGGGCCAGGTTGTTTCACCATGTATTCTCCATTTTTATAACATGGATCCGCGGCCACAAATGTTCATAACTGATCCATCACCAAACCTCACTTTGCCATGAACAGTTTCATCAAGTTCAGCAAAATTTTTCTTACAGCCTGTCATATGGTTGCTAGCTCCAGTATCAAGGTACCATACACTATTTTCATACTCATCACTCCACTCAGGTTTCACCTTCTCTTCATTCAACAGAACGTCAATCAATGTCGGGTTATGAGAATGCACTAAGTCACATGCATCAGCCATTAGAAGTGTAGGTTCAATGTCATCTTATTTTTCCACAAGATGAATTTTTTCGTCCTTCTTGTTTGCATTGCAGTTAGACGCAAAGTGCTAAAACTAATTACAATTGAAACACTATACCTTTTTCATATCAAATTTCTAAGATCTCCGATTCTCATTGTTGCCACGTCCTTGTCCACGGCCACGCTTTGAGCCATCACGGCCATGCCCACGACCACGTCCACAAGCACCACCATTATCATGCTATTCGGCATATTCTCTCGGTGAACCAGCTCTCGAGCTCACCTTCTTCTCGCGCACCTTCCATTCTGCGCATGTCAAGAGTACATACTCACCTCCTTTTACGTTGCGACTGTGTAGGTATTCTTCATGAGTCTTGAGTGAACTTATCACTTTCTCCATTGTCTTACTCTTCAGATAACTAAACTCCTCAATAGTAGAAGCAATCTGAATGAATTTCGATGACACTGCATATAACTTTTTCTTCACTGTATACTCTTCGTCTAATTTTTTACCAAGGTCGCGCAGCTTGTTGACGATGGTAGACACCCTACCGGCGAAATTATCGATGGCTTTGTCATCTGCCATGTGAAGACTCTCAAACTCCCATCTCACCTCCATCACCCGAGCCGCCCCGAGGTGCATGGTTTCTACTGAATTTCATGCTTCCTTCGCAGTCTTCTTCGCTCCAACCTGCAACAATGTCTCTTCAGTGATTCCTTAGTAGATAGCCGCCAACGTCATTTTATCTTTGCACAGTTCTACAAGATCATTGGATGCAATAGCCTCCCACACGCCCTGGACCTCCATATATACCTCCATTTTAATTGTCCATGCCAAATAGTTGCTCTTAGTGAGCAATGGGTACTGGAGAGTAACACTCCCTTCTCGCGACGTCATCTACAATGCCATCGTGTCGGTCAAATCGACACTGCTGGACCTAGCAGAGCTTAATGGTGAATTGCTTCTTCTTCTCGATATGTACTTAGGCATACAAGAGCGAGGCTCTAATACCAAATATCAGATCAAAAATCCATGCAACAAAAAAATTTTGAAACAATAATCAAACACAACAAATCAGGTGAAGAAGACGAAGAACAGAACACTTTAATTAAAATTTTTTTTTGGTGTTGTAACAGCAATACCGTGTTTCGTTCACCTCAATTTTTTTTCAATTAAAAATAAAAAATAAATACAAAATAAATTTTCATATAATACTCCACGATTATAAAAATTTACACCAACAAATTTATAACTAACCAACAACTAATAATACACTAAATAATGTACTATGCAACTAATAATACACTAAATAACGTACTATGCAAAAAAAATAACCAACTGATGCAATTAAAAAAAAATAACAGTAAACAACCAGCACAGCAATAAAATTAAAAACACCACAGGCTATGGACGATGTAACTTCAGTGGGTTCAATTTTTAAAAAATAATTATATTAAATTCTTCTTTGTTGGGCGATGGAGTTGGAAAAAACCATGTTCTTGACAGATGCAGTTGCTATCAGGCCATGACAGGTTAAGAAAGGAGATTGAGAATTAATTTTAAAATAATGAACATAATAGTTTCTCTCTTGTAAATGGTATATTTCAGCCGAACAGGCAAAGGTGCCAAGAACAAACCAATACCAAACACATATGTATTTTCTCCCCTCTAAAAGACCACCGATACATCGACTTAATGGCTTTACTTAGTTAGACAGCATAACGCAACATGCAAGATTCCTAAAGGCCGGTGATATACAGTTGGCGACAAAAAAAAAAAAAAAACGAGACACTGTATAAAAACGAGAGTTTCTTTAGCATTGCTGAACTGTAAGAGAACTACATAATTAATTGTTAAAGAAGAAGAAGAAGAAGAATGGAGTTGAAATTGGAGTCTCTACTCACAGTCGTCTCCCTGCTGCAAATAATGCTGGAATTAGCGACAGTAGCTGGAACAACAGCTATAGGAGGGCAGAGCTGTGGAGGCAGATGTGGAGACATTGAAATCCAATACCCATTTGGTTTTAGAGCTGATTGTGCCATGGACAAATGGTTTGTGATTGATTGCATTCAAACTGCAAACTATACTTCACCTTTCATAAGCAGCATCAAATTGGAGCTGCTAAATATCGACTATGCACACAGCCGCTTACAAGTTAAGAGTCCAATATTCTCCTACAATTGTAGCCATTCCAAAGCCGGCCAAGCTGTGGATTTAACTCGGACATCATTCACCTTTTCTGGGTACAATGACTTCACCGTTGTGGGCTGCAACAACCGTGCTGTGCTATCCTCTTTTGAGGCAGACGGCAATGGATGCCAACCAACCTGCGACGAGAATGTTAAACCTCAAGGGTGCTCTGGAAACAGATGCTGCCAAACTTCAATCCCTTATTTTCAACAGCTATTTGCACCCAGTTTTCAAGATGTGGATGATGATCAATGCAGGATGGCCTTCATGGCGGAAACACAATGGTTCGAGGCTAACGTAACAGATCCATACATGGTGCAAGAATTGGACTACGTCCCAGTTCTTCTGGACTGGAAAATCAATGCAACGGCCTTGGGATCGCTTGCTATTGATAAGAAATCCACCTACAATGATCCCATTGTTTACTATGACAAATACGATTTCCCTTACCCCTACAACACAGCCTTAATGTGTCGAAAAGGCTTTATAGGCAACCCTTATCTACCTGTTGGATGCAATGGTAAAGTGGTATCATTCATCAGCAATATCAACTTTTGATTTTTTTCTTTTTTTTTAATTTGTCAGTTTGTGGTTCAAAATTTTCAGATGTTAATATATGCGAGGATCCAACGGTGCGAAGTCAGTGTCATGGATTGTGCCTAAATACGCAACACTCTTATGTATGCTTACCCACTGTACGCAGATCTTGGAATCCTATTCTAGGTAAGCCTTTCTCTCCCTAGACAGTTTTGTTAAGGGAAAATGAAGAACATTTTTCATTTAATATATAGTTGTCTTCTCTTTCGTGATACTAAAAAATTATTAAATTTAAATTTTCGATCAATATTTTGCATTTTTTCGAATTTATCATATTCTTTTAATTCTTAAATTAAAATATGCATATGAAACCTATAAAACTACCTTAGCACGAAAAGAATAAAAAATTTTTCAAATTAGATAAAAAATTTAAAAATAATTAAAACTGATGCATAACCGAAATGTATTTTCGAATTTATATTTTCAAACAAATATGTTATAGTTGACCCTTTAAATATCAAATAAATATATTGTTCAATACTTAAAATGTCGAATAACTAGTTTACTGATGTGTCAGACTTATTTGACACTATAAATTTAAAATAATTAGTTCGGCACTGTATAATTAAAATAATTATTTAAAATAATTAGTTCGGTACTATATAATTAAATAATTAGTTCATGAATATTAATATATTATGTCAGAATTAAAAAATTAAAGATTAAAACAAATATAAAAGAAAATTGAAGTTTAGGATTTTTTCTTTTTTTTTTTTTTTTGTTATTTGGCCTATTCTAAATTCGCATGTTCTGATAATTATGTTTACTAAGTATTGTTTTGTTAAGCAGGTATTAGTGTAGCATTTGGAGCATCGATTTTCCTAATTATTATGTGGTGGTTGTCCAAATTTATAAAGAAAACAAAACGGATAAAAAGTAGAAGAAAATTCTTCGAGAAGAATGGTGGTTTATTGTTCCGACAACAACTCAATTCAAGTCAAGGTAATGTTGAGACAACAAAAATATTCAGTTGTAGGGAATTAGACGATGCAACAGATCATTTTAATGCGAACAGAATTCTTGGTCAAGGTGGCCAAGGCGCTGTTTACAAAGGAACGTTGGCTGATGGAAGAATTGTGGCAATTAAGAAGTCCATGAAAGTAGATGAAGCAAAAGTTGAAGAATTTATTAATGAGTGTGTCATTTTGTCACAAATTAATCACAGAAATGTTGTAAAGCTACTTGGGTGTTGCTTGGAGACTGAGGTTCCTCTTCTTGTCTATGAGTTCATCCCAAATGGAACCCTTTATCAGTATCTCCATCATCAGAACGACGAGTTTCAATTAACATGGGAAATGCGTTTACGAATTGCTATCCAAGTTTCTGGGGCAATTTCATATCTGCACTCAGAGGTATGCATGCCGATTTATCATCGAGATATTAAGTCTACAAATATTCTGTTGGATGAAAAGTTTACAGCAAAAGTTTCAGATTTTGGAGTTTCAAGATCTATCCAGATTGATAGAAGTCATCTGACTACTCATGTAAAGGGAACTTTTGGATATGTAGATCCAGAATACTTCCAATCAAGATTGCTTACTGAAAAGAGTGATGTTTATAGTTTTGGTGTTGTTCTCGTCGAGCTCTTGACTGGACAGAAACCAATTTCTTCAGAAAGAGTAGAAGAAGGTGTTGGATTGGCTGCATGTTTCATTCTTTCAATGGAAGATGACAAACTCTTTGATATGCTTGATCCTCGAATTATGGACCAACGTGACATAGAAGAAGTTATTGCAGTTGCTAACATTGCAAAACGATGCTTGAACTTGAATGGCAAGCTACGGCCTACTATGAAAGAAGTATTGACAGAGTTGGCAGGGATTCGATTATCTCAGAAAGAAACAAGTATTCAACAAAATGCTTTCAATGAAGTTGAACCAAACCCTTCAGATGCTTCATCAACTTCCACAAGCTCATGCTGTGAAAATCCTCAAGTTTCCATAAACATTTCCAGATCCAGCCCAATCATTCAACCACAGAAAGATGAGAACGCATTAAGCCTCAACAAATATATGGTCGAACCTTAGGAGTGAGGATATGGCGAGTTGAATTTTAAATCAAATTGAATTGAATAAATTGAAAATCAAAATTTAAATATTATGAAAATTAAATCAAATTGATTTTAATAAAAATCAATTTAAATCGAATCGATTTTATTCGATTTAATATAGTTTAAAAACTTTTAAAATTTAATTAAAATATTTTAATTATAATTATAATCTAATCTTTTTATATTATAAAAAATAAAACTAAATAATTTTCCATTTTGAAAAGGAATAACTTGAATTTAAATAATTCTTGACTTATGAAATCTAGAACTTTATTTCTATATGTTTAAAATCAAATAATTTAGTTTCTTATTTTTATTGTATATACACACATAAAATCGGTTCGGTTCGGTCGGTTTTTTCAGTTTAAACCGAATACTGCTCATCCCTATATCTTTCAAGCTCCAAATAAATTAGAATTTTCCAACTTATTGATATTTTATATATTATGAAATACTAATATTATAAATAAATAAATAAATAATGCGACCAATAGATAACAGGATTTAAACAGACAAGTTAAAAAAATTATTTTTAATTATCATAAAGACATTTGCTAATAAATAAACCAAACCAGACGTTAATTTAAAATATCAAAAATAAAATTCTGCTAAAATTATAATTTTGTAACAGAAAATTAAAATGCTAGTTTATAATGAAATTTAAAAATACATGAAATAAAAGCGACAGAAAATGGAACAGAGAAATAAAATAATTAAGGTTTTGTTGAATGGCTATGGACGTATTTATCGTTACCTTCAGTGGATTTCAATTTTTTAGAAATAATTATATGAAAATTTTCTTAGTTGGGGACAGTAAGAAACGCAATTGAGAATTTATTTTAAAATAGTGAACATATTGGATTCTCTCTTCTGAACTGTAGCCCAGCCGCAAGATTCCTAATCCTAAGGGCCGGTGATCCACAGTTGGCGATAAAATCAGGGGGGAAAAAAAATGGAGTTTTATCAATGGCTTCAATCCCCAGACACTGCATGAAACGAGAGTTTCTTTAGCATTGCTGAATTGCAAGAGATTAATAATTAATCTGTTAAAGCAGAAGAATGGTAGTCACTGTCGTTTTTGTGCTGCAAATAATGCTGGAATCAACGAAAGTAGCTGCAACAACAGCTATACGAGGGCAGGGATGTGGAGGCAGATGTGGAGACATTGAAATCCAATACCCATTTGGTATTAGAGCTGATTGTGCCATGGACAAATGGTTTGTGATTGATTGCATTCAAACTGCAAACTCTACTACACCTTTCATGAGCAGCACCAAATTGGAGCTGCTAAATATCGACTATGCACACAGCCGCTTGCTAGTTAAGGGTCCAATATTCTCCTACAATTGTAGCCATTCCAAAACCGGTCAAGTTATGAATTTAAGTCGGACATCATTCACCTTTTCTGGGTACAATAAGTTCGCCGTTGTGGGCTGCAACAACCGTGCCGTGCTATCCTCTTCTGAACCAGACGGCAATGGATGCCAGCCAACCTGCAAAACAAATGTTAAATCTAAAGGGTGCCGTGGAAACAGATGCTGCCAAACCTCAATCCCTTATTTTCAACAGCTATTTGCACCCAGTTTTGAAGATGTGGATGATGATCAATGCAGGATGGCCTTCATGGTGCGAACAAAATGGTTCAAGGCTAACGTAACAGATCCTTATAAGGTGCAAGAATTGGACTATGTTCCAGTTCTTCTGGATTGGAAAATCAATGCAACAGCCTTGGGATCGGTTGTTATTGATGAGAAATCCACCTACAATGATCCTTTTGTTTACTATGACAAATTCGATTTCCCGTACCCCAACAGCACTGTCTTAATGTGTCGTAATGGCTTCATAGGCAACCCTTATCTACCTGTTGGATGCCAAGGTAAAGTGGTACCATGCATCAGCAATATGAACTTCTGAAATTTTTTAATCTTCTGTGCTTAGAATATTCCTTAATTTTTCCATTTTCTGCTTCAAAATTTTCAGATGTTAATGAATGCGAGGATCCAATGGTGACAAGTCAATGTCAAGGATTATGCAGAAACACACAAGGTTCCTATAAATGCATACCCGATAGATCTCGGAACACTATTCTAGGTAAGCCTTTTCCCTCCCAATAGAGTTTTTGTAAGGGAAAATGAAGAACATGTCCGGGGTTTTTCTTATATTTGAACAAATCATGCATTTGCCATAATAGTTATGTTTACTAAGTATTCTTTTGCTAAGCAGGTATTAGTGTGGCATTTGGAGCATTGATTCTCCTAATTAGTACGTGGTGGTTATATAAATTTATTAAGAAAAGAAAACAGACAAAGCGTAGAAGAAAATTCTTCAAGAAAAATGGTGGTTTGTTATTGCGACAACAACTCGGTTCAAGTCAAGGAAATATCGAGCGGACCAAAATATTCAGTTGTAAGGAGTTAGACCATGCAACAGATCACTTTAATGTGAATAGAATTATTGGTCAAGGTGGCCAAGGCGCCGTTTACAAAGGAACATTGGCTGATGGAAGAATTGTTGCAATTAAAAAGTCCATGAAAATAGACGAAGCAAAAGTTGAAGAATTCATTAACGAGTGTGGAATTTTGTCACAAATTAATCACAGAAATGTTGTAAAGCTACTTGGGTGTTGCTTGGAGACGCATGTTCCTCTTCTTGTCTATGAATTCATCCCCAATGGAACCCTTTATCAGTATCTCCATCATCAAAATGAAGAATTTCAATTAACATGGAAAATGCGTTTGCAAATTGCTATCCAAGTTTCTGGGGCAATTTCATATCTGCACTCCGAGGTATGCATGCCAATTTATCATCGAGATATCAAGTCTACAAATATTCTGTTGGATGAAAAGTTTACAGCAAAAGTATCAGATTTTGGAGTTTCAAGATCTATCCAGATTGATAAAAGTCATCTGACTACTCATGTAAAGGGAACTTTTGGATATGTAGATCCAGAGTACTTCCAATCAAGCTTGCTTACTGAAAAGAGTGATGTTTATAGTTTTGGTGTAGTTCTCGTCGAGCTCATAACTGGACAAAAACCAATTTCTTCAGAAAGAGTAGAAGAAGGTGTTGGATTAGCTGCATGTTTCATTCTTTCAATGGAAAATGACAAACTCTTTGATATGCTTGATCCCCAAATTGTGGGCCAATGCAACATAGAAGAAGTTACTGCAGTTGCTAACCTTGCAAAAAGATGCTTGTACTTGAACGGCAAGCTACGACCTACTATGAAAGAAGTACTGACAGAGTTGGAAGGAATTCAATTATCTCTGAAATATGCAAGTATTCAACAAAATACTACGAATGAAGTTGAACCAAACCCTTCGGATGCTTCATCTACTTCCACAAGCTCATGTTGTGATAGTCCTCAAGTCTCCATAAACATTTTCAAATCCAACCCAGACTTTGAACCAGCGAAGGAAGAGGGAGCGGAGCATTAAGTGTTTAAGGTTCGATCAACATATTGTTAAACCCATACACCATTTAATAAAAATTTTTGTAACTTAAACAATAGTGATTCTATGTACTCAAACTATACCGAGACGAATTCTGGTATATATCATAAATACAGTAACCAATAACAAACACAATCACACCCTCCAAGAACAAGAAAACAAGACCAATTAGGTTGGTTGTCTATGTGCTAGAAAAATTTCATTTTTCCTTTGACTGAAGCCTTTGCCAGTTCTACGCGGCAAAGTGCTTGCTGTTTTCCTGTCAATCCAGAACATGATCCAGTGGCACCTAAAGTAATAGCAAAGTAAAGATAGATTGTGCAAAGAAAAGCCAAAAGAACCAAAGCTGTTAAGAGGAATCGGTGCCTCTGAAGGAGAGTTGACCAACTACCCAACTCATCCCGGCTGAATTGTTTTCGGAGGGATGGAGACCTCAAACGAGGAGATGATAAAATGTTATCCAGAACCATACCCTTCTAAGCTGAAACTCCTAGGCCAACCTGAAATACCATACCAATTTGTGTTGATGCTGACAAGTAAAAGTACAAAAAAATCATAAGACGAAATTGAGGGAATTCAATATTGGATTATTATTTTGCAAAAAGAAAAGGGAAGTTTTGTCCCTGAATCAAGGACTATTGTTCAATTTACAATAACTAGCAAACTAATAGCTTGCTTTGGCGACCAGGGGAACAAAGACAGAATTTAAGACAGAAAGTTTATGTAAAGCAGCATTGAGTAAAATGTCAACAAAATCATATCCCTAGAAGCCTAGTGCAACTATATTTCGGAATCTAAAGTGTACAGGTGCACAAAAAATCACTGGCTTTAACGTGCTAATAATTAAGAGACCCCATTGAAGAAATGGGTGATATCTTATCTTTTAAGCATCCACAGAGGAATGATAAATATCATCTTTAGATGTTTACTTCAGTTACTAACTCTAACAATAACGATAACCAAAAATACTGGGAGAATCAGCTCTTCTCGACCTCTCCTTGCCAGTGGTCTAGCTAAGAAAAAGACCCAGGTAAAAAGGGACAATTTGGACAACCTTTAGCAAGGCAAATCAACCAACAATACCACTGCACCTTAGCCCTCGTTTGTATAACTTTTCAGGGAGGAAAGAAAATAAAGAGTGGAAAATAAAGAAAGAAAATAAAAATAGTAAAACAAGTCATTATCCGCCCATTGTTTGGATGTTAGGGAGGAAAATAAGAGGGGAAAGCAACTTTTTGAATTTAATGATTGTATTTGTAATTAAAATAAATATTTATAGGGATAAAAAGGTAATTATATTCATTTTCCACCCATTTACTCTTCAAATTGGAAATAAGTTGAATAGGAATTTTAATTTGTTATTTTCCATCTTTATTTTCCTTCCTCTCCTATTTTCCTGCAATCCAAACAAAATAAGAGAGGAAATATTTTTAATTTACTTTGAAATTTTCCTTCCTCTCTTATTTTCCTCTCATCCAAACATAGTATTAGTGTTAACAGAAAGTGCATAATTTGAGAGTTCAGACATATATGGGTGTTTGTGGCCCAGGAAAAGAATTGTTCACTGAAGGAAGAAGTATAAAAAGCCAAATGACAGTAACAAAATCACATTTTTGGATCAATTTTAAAACCAAATAATTTTCCTTTTTCCCCTTGTTGAGATGTTATAAAATTATGAAATCTTTGAAATTGAACCACATTATCATCGACCTGCAACCCGTTTCACAGAATCTATCCACCAGGTTCACATATAAAACATTGACCATTCTGCAATTGGAGAGAAAAGAAAAGGAAAGAAATCTAATTTCTTTAAATTCTCTTTCGGACAAGCATTAGAAGAGAGAAAAGAGGAGAAAAGAAGAGAAATTGCATTTGGACAACAATTAGAAGAGAGAAAGGAGAAGAAAAGAAGAGAAATTGCATCTCTCAATCCCTTAAAATGAACATTTCTCTCCAAATTGGAAATTGGGTGGGGGGGGGGGGGGAGTTAAGATTATTTGTATGGAGATTCTTTAATGCCCTTTCAACTAAAGGCATAATAGTCGTTTCTCTTTTTTTTTTCCTTAAAAGAGAAAAATTATATTTCTTTCCTCTTCTAAAAATTAATTCTAAAAACGTATCCAACAATGAGAAGGAAATAAATTTCTATTCTTTCTCCTTTCTCTTAGTTTCTCCTCTTAATTTCTCTTCATTTCCCCTGTATGGATCCAAACAAAGGGTTAAGGTAAATATCATAAATTGGTTTCCTTTCACTAAAAAAATCTACAAGAAACCACATTGAAAGAAATAATCAAACACTTTTTATATTCAAACCCAGATAACTAAACATCACATTGAACAAAACCCATTATTCGCATATCACCCGAAAAAAAAAAAGAAGCAGAAAGCCGGATTGAATTTGCTCATATCTGAAGGAAAAGCCAACAGAGAGAGACTTACTGTGAGAGAAAGGATCAAACTTTTCTCCTTATGCGTAATTTTGTTGAGATGGGAACTGAAATCTTGGATGCAATTGCGTTTTGTTCCGTTTGTCTCGGCTACGAAGGGAAAGGGATGGATGGCGGGGGCAGAGCATCCACGCTATTACCAGTACCAGGATTTAGAGAATGGAAAGAGAGATGCAGATGAGGAATGGAGGAAGAGCACCATATATAAGTGCACATTTAATTAAAGAAAATAATTAGTAAAAGGAAAAAGGTTGGAATTGCGTGAGGATGATTGTTGCTAAAGTTTATGTGTGAGAGGACGAAGGGTTAGACTTTTGGACGTTATTTGACGCTTGGAGGCGTCAAGGGCCGTCAAATGTAATCAGTGTTTGAGATCTGATTCAGATCAATTGCCTTTTCTGTTTTGTTTTTTTCTTTTTTCACGAAATGAGAAGACAATAATACCTTCGTCAATGTAAATAAATAAAGAAAACCAAAAAGCTAATAGCTACTGGCAGCACGAATCCTAAGCGTTTTTTGCTGTACATTTTCCTTTTTATATGAAATATCACCTTTACCATTAAACTTTGGAGCAATATCAATTCTTCATCCGGTTGATATTGAGAGTTTTCAATCATCTACTGTTCTATCTAAATAGAAAATAATTTTTTTTATTAGTTTAAAGAGTGCGTTGGAATTGTATTTAAATAAGAAAATTTTTAGCCAGTGAAGATTTTGTAGATATGCATCCATGGTAATTTTTATATGGTTGTGGTGCTTTTTCTTGCCTGTAAAATTGCTTCTAGGAAGCGATTGTCTCTGGCTCACATACAATACCTGAAATCCTGGTTGCATAAAGGCTAGAGGTGTAAGAAATGGATTGGGCTTCTACATCCTATAGATAAGACAAATGGGTTTCAGCAGCCTATATCGACATGGCACTCTTGGATGCTCGCCAACCTGCTTGTTTTGTACTTTAGCTATGTGGCTTTTCTAGTTTCTCTAGTTCTCCTTAACTAATCCTTAGCTTTTTCCTTGAGCCAATGCTTTTGTCTGGGTTCCTTTCCATGTCTATTGCTGTTCTCAATCAGTGTTTTAGGTTTCTATCGAACCAAGATTTATACAAAGTTGGAGGATGAGCCCAACCTTTACGCATATTTACATTTTAATTTAATTATTTTAATTTTAATTTAATTAATATAATTTTATATTTTAATATAATTTTAATTCTAATAATTTAACTCGCATATTATATGTATTATTGCTATTATTTTTTAATTATAAATTAATGTCTAAATGACTGAATATTAAACATTTACATAATTTTATATTTTAATTTAAATATTTAAATTTTAAATAAATTGGCACAACACTGCATGTAATTTTAATAAATTTTCAAAAATTAATATAAAATACTAAATGTAAAATTTTATTATTTTTTAAATATAAACTAATTTTATATATGAAAATAATATTATCATACTTCATTATTGTTAAATAATATATTTAATTTTAAAAATAATAATAATATAAAAATTAAATATGCAATCGATAATTTTAATAATAATAAATAATAAATAGATTTTATTTTATATTAATAACTATTATAAAAATTTTATAATAAATATGTTATTTTTGATTATTTTTATATATATCGTTATGAATTAAATAAGATATCCACTATAAAAATATTTATAATTATTATTTTAAAATAAAAGTTTTTATAATAACATATTGTTTTAAAATAAAATTCATTACTATTGAATATGTGAACGGAATATTATTTATCTTTGATTTTAAAAATTAATTAAAATTCATTCTAATATAAATATTAAATTAATTTATTTAAAATTTAAATATTTATATTAAAATATAAAATGACGTAATGATCAACTGATCTAATAATAATAAATATGCTATGTTAATTAGATTATTAAATTTAAAAATTAATAAATGAGATAAAATTACACTAAAATATAAAGATTGGACTAATTAAATTAAAATTAAAAGAATTTAATTAAAATATAAATACATGTAAATATTAAATATTTTTAATCAATTTATAAAAAATAAAAATACATATTATAATAAATTATTGTAAAAAAAATTAGATGAACAATATAAAATAAAAATAATTTAAAATATAAAATAAATATGCTATTAACAATCAGGAATAAAAATTAGGTGTACGAAAAATTTTGTTTAAAATGTTCAAAATTATAAACTATAAAAGAAATTAGACATGCAAAACTCAAATGAGATGCGAAAATTTTAATTTTATTAAGAATCTAGTGTCCACGGCGGATGATCATTCGGTCGGTTTGATTTAAAATCGAACCGAACTGAATAAATCGAAAATTAAAATTTTAGTATTTATAAAAATTGAACCGAATTGATTTTGATTAGAAATCGAATCGAATCGAACCGAACCAATCTGATTTGATTCAATTCGGTTCAGTTTGATTGGTTTCAATTTTTAATAAATTTTTTATTTTTTACATTTTATTTTTAATATTTTAAAATTAAATTAAAATATTTTAATATTAATATAATTTAATTTCTTTATATTATTGAAAATAACATATTATTATACTAATCAGTTCGATTCGATTTTTTTAATTTTTTCTGATAAAACTGAATCGAATCGAAATAACTGAAATTTTTAAAATTAAAAATTAAACCGAACTGAATTGAATAAAAAATTGAACTGAATTTTAAAATTAATTCGATTCGATCGATTTTTTCAATTTAAACCGAATACTGGTCAACCCATCCAGCAACCACCCCTCCGCTCCTGATTTCTTGCAAGCTTTTAGCTTTTGTTGTCAAACTCTTCCTTAGTAGTGCAAGGCAAGCGACTGTCGGAGTGGGCAAATACCGATTGGTTCGGAGGCAGCAGTGGCTTCTTAGCCGATCAACTAGGTGGGGTTTGATTGGTTTTCCCCCTCTCAGGCGTTATTGTAAGTTGGGCTTCCTTTTTAAGTCATGGGCTTTGTAACATAGGTTTTATATTTAAATGTGGTGTATCGTAGAATTCAGGCCTTTTCATTAATGAAATTTTATTTTTGAAAAATTCTAATAATAATCCAATTATTATCAAAAAAATAAATTAATAATTTATCTCTATAAGGTAAAATATGATGATATATGAGATTTTTTCTTTAATAAATAATTTTAAATTTCAACTTTGAGTATAAAGAATTTTAAGATTTAGAATGAAGTATTTTACTTTTTAAATATACTATTAACGTAAAGTGAATTTTGAAATTAAATTAATAATTTTATTTTTATTAATAAAATGTAATTTCTGAAAGTGAGTTCTCAGTGCTTTTGCAAATTTTTCAAAATTTGTCCGCTAGAGGCTTGTAAAGTTTCAGAGAGAGAAGAGTTTATTAGAGTGGCGCAGTGGAAGCACGTTGAGGTTTTCGAGAAAGTTGAGGTTTGCTGGAGGTGTCTCCTAAAGAGGGGGGTGATTCGTTATGGGCAGAAAGGTAAATTAGCTCTTAGATACATCGGACCCTTCAAGATCCTGTAAAGGATCGGGAATGTACCCTACGAGTTAGATTTACCTACTTCAATGGAGGAAATCCATTCGGTTTCCATGTTCCCAGGTTATGAGAATTCGTGTCAGATCCGAGTGAGTTTCTTAAGAACCAAAGGTGGAGATCGCAGGGAATCCCACCTATGTTGAGCAGTTAGTGCGGATCATAGACACACAAGTCAGGAAGTTGAGGAACACGGAATCCTGATGGTGAAAGCCTTGGAATCACCGTTTAATGGAAAAAGTATGCCTAGGAGACCGGGAGTTCGTACTTCAGCTAGTATCTGTGTCTCTCTTTGGAGAGAGATTTTAGACTTTGCTTGCTTGTTTATGTATGCTTGATGCTATGTTCTGAGAAGGCACGTTTGTTTGAACATTCGGGGACGAATGTTCTTAAAGGGGGGAAGAATGTAATACCCGGCTAGATTTCGGCATCGGGATCCCTACCTTCCGGCGGAATCTCCGTTGGAATCTGGAATTTCTGAAGATGCCAGAGTCTTCTAGGGGGTTAAAGTGTGTTTTCTAAAATGTTTTCACATGATTTTATGGTTTTAAATGGAAAAGAAATTGAGTTTTGAAAAGAGTAGGCTAAGGAGGCATTTTCCAGGTTCGGCCGCCGAAAGTCAAGTTCGGCCGCCGAACATGGGGCTGTTTCGGGAGTGCTTTAGGTTTCCGAAAGTATGAGGGCAGAAACCAGGTTCGGCCGCCGAACCTCAAGTTTGGCCGCCGAACATGCATGAGTTTAGGCGGCACGTTAGGCTGCCGAAGGTAGTCGACCAGGCCACCTATAAAAGGCCCTCAGACCGAAAATGGGCGAGTTTTCTCCCCATTCTCGAGCTCAGGTGTGTTCATGTCCTCCTCTAGTCATTTTCATGTTTTTTCTTCAAATCCTTCACGTTTTATAAGCTACATGGTTGTTTTAAAGAGTTTTAAAGCTTGGATCAAGGTTTGGAGAGCTTGGAGACTTCAAGGGCTTGGGTTCTCCATATCTCAAACTTTGGGTCGCACCAACCCTCGATCTTCAAGAGGTAAGTGTAGATCTATGCTTTCCTTTATGTTTTAAAGAAGTTTTAAGCAAGTTTGAAGATGTTTTGATGGTTGAGTATGGGTAGATATGCATGTTAGGGTGTATGTGGGTTTTATGCCCAATGTATGTTTATGTGATGTGTTTGAGCTAGTTTATGCATGTGGGAGAGTGTATGCATGATTGGGAAAGAGCAAGTGAGATTTTGGGATGTTTTGGTGGTTTTGGCCTATGTGGGTCATAAGCTACCTATGCATGCTTTTGATGTTGTCTTTGGAGTTTAATCTAGTTGTTAAGCTCCTTTATGCATGACTAAGGGTTTATGCTTGGTTTTGAGAAGTTTAGTCATGTTTTAAGAGGTTGGAGGCTTGTTTTGAGAGGTTGGGAGGCTTGTATGCACAAGGGCTGAGTTCTAGAAGAACTCAGGTTCGGCCGCCGAAGGTGGTTTCGGCCGCCGAACCTGCCTATGGTTGTATGGTTTGGCCGCCAAACCTTACCCCCGAAAGTGGTGTTTCGGAGCTGGAGCAGACTTTCGGCCGCCGAAGGTGATGTTCGGCCGCCGAAAGTGCCTGACTTTCGTCTCTGGAGAGAAGGTTCGGCCGCCGAAGGTGCCCCCAAACCTGCATGACTTTCGTCTCTGGAAGGGACCTTCGGCCGCTGAAAGTGCCCTGTCCAGCCCTTTCATGGGTGTTTTCTATGATTGTTTTGAGGATGTTTTAGGGGGTTTTTGGGGAGTTGTTTATGTATTGTTTAGAGTATGTTTGGCACCTCACTGGAGTCCACATATGTAGGATCGGACCCGAGGAACCAAGGTGCTTAGCAGTGTTAGCTGCTTCAGAGTCGGTCCAGAGCTAGTCAAGGTGAGTAGAACATAACTCTTTTAATATTAAAGAAATTGAATGTTCAAAGCATATTCATGCATCATGAATACCATGTTATGTAATAGGTTGTTGCATTAGAGATCACGAATATGTTGCATTGCATAGTACGATGTATGATGATGTGGATGAATATTGAATGATCCATTAGCCCTCAGTATGATGTGATATGACATAATATGACACGATATGATATGTATGGCATGATATGAGATGAAAAGACCAGGTGTGGCCGTATCGCCCCTGGCATAGAGTATGAAAAGACCAGGTGTGGCCGTATCGCCCCTGGCATAGAGTATGAAAGACCAGGGTGGCTGTATCGCCCCTGGCATAGAGCATTGTTGGACTTGTTATGAGATGAAATCTAGATGTAGAGGGCTAATGGTGACGAATTCATCCTTGATGTGTATTGTTTGTGATGTGATGCATGTCATGAAAGCATATGATATAATAAACTATTTTTCTCTTTAGTTCTGCTCACTGGGCTTTTTAGCTCACCCCTCTCCCCTAACCCTAGGTTTGCAGGGTCAGAGATAGTCAGGAGATCAGCAGGTTATGTCCATGGTCATGTTTATGTAATAGTTTAGTAGTGGACATGATGTAAGGTAGAGATATCTGTAACAGCCCGGAAACCGGTACCCTCTTTGTAACGGCCCAAACTGCTCGGCACTAGGATCCAGATCGGCTTAAGGCCGCCTAGACCCGTAGTAAGCCTATCCTGAACTCTGTGTACCTGTTAAAATCCCATACATGATCCGACTGGCCTACTGTTCTTTAAAACTTTTCTTTAAAACTACCAGACTTAACCTTTAAAACACTCTCTGTAGGTTCAATCGTATGAACCCAATGCTCAGATATACTAATCTGAACTAGCCCTCAGGGCTACACCAGTGATACTCTACCAAGTAACCTCCATGCACTATGCGCTGTGTCATAGAACCCACTCTGTAAGGGTCAGCATATCATAAGTTAACTTGGCTACCATAGAGTCACAGGAATCAAACCTGGTCTTCTCTATTGGCCTCTCTCTATGGATCATAGGAATCAAACCTGGTCTTTCCTCTGAACTGGTCTTGGGTCAAAGGAATTAATCCCTGTCTTCCCTCACAGTTATAATTCACTGGGTTTTCGAAACACAACATTTATTAAGCCTGGCTCGACTCATTTCTCATCAAGAAACTGAAAACAGGATACATGTATATACAAAGGATTAACATACACTATAGGCAAAAGCACATTCTATCTCATTAACACACTGTCTTACTAACTATCTATTACATCACTTTACACATATCTCTTTAATCTACATCATGTCCACTATTCTATTACACATGCAATACCGTAGCTAATGCCCTCTACAGCTTCTCACCTTCCCAGCTAACCTGAACCTGCAAAACTGGGATTAAGGGAATGGGATGAGCTATAAAGCCCAGTGAGTAGAAACATAGAAAACAGTTCATTCATACGCACTTTATATGAAAATGCATCACAGCTCAAACATTCACATCTTGGATTAGACATGACCTCAAAACTCCCTCGACGGGCTATTGATGTCGCCTTGGTCCAATCCTCTGGAATTAGACATGACCTCAAAACTCCCCACTAAGGGCTATTGATGTCGCCTTGGTCCAATTCCCACTATCACTGAATAATGCAATGCAACAACTTCGTGATTCTAATGCAATCACCCTAATATAAATCATAGCATCCATGATGCATGAATTATGCTCATACATTCTGTTACTTCATAAAACATTTAAGTTTAGTTCTACTCACCTCTGCTCCTCTAGCGGAAACCTGACTGACTCTGCAACTGCTACTCCTGACGACCTCCCTGAACTGTCGGGTCCAATCCTACACAAAAGGACTCGATTGAGGTGTCAAACATACTCTTATTAACTCACACACAACTTCCCAAAATCCCTCTACAAGCTCCTGAAACAAGCACACAAAGCATGCAAAAGAACAACTAAACAGAACACATTCGGCGGCAGGTTCGGCGGCCGAATGCCCTGTCCAGAGACGAAACTCGCATACTTTCGGCGGCCGAATCTCCACTTTCGGCGGCCGAACCCTTTCGGGGGCAGGCTTCGGGGGCCACAACACACTCCAGAGACGAAAGTCTCTAACCTTCGGCGGCACCTTCGGCGGCCGAACCTTCCCACCAGAGACGAAAGTCCAATCCGTCGGGGGCAGGTTTAGGCAGCCGAAACCACCTCCTCAACACGTTCGGCGGCCGAACCCTCCTTCGGCGGCCGAAGCTGGGTTCTCCAGTTAGGCAGAACCTAGCTCACCTCATGCACAACTTCCCCCAAACCTCACTCAACATGCATCCAAACACACATAGCAAACATATACTCAAATATATGCACAAAGGGGTCCAAAACTACCTAAAAACCCCAACAAACAACACCCATAACACACAAACATCCTCATGCATAAAAACCCTCAAAAACATCCTCACCATGCAATTCTACCCTGTCCCTCCATTAAAATTGGCTTAAACACTAGAAAACACAAGGATCCACACTTACCTCTTCTAGACCAAAGGCTGGTGTGATCCTAGCTTCAAAACATGGAGAAACCAAGCTCCTCAAGCTTCAAGCTCCACAACTTCCTCTTTTTACTCAAAACCTTCAAACCCAAGTAAAAACTCATGAAAACCTTATAAGATTTGAGGAAAACACCATGAAAACATCCAAGAAGAGCATAACCTCACCTTTGCCTACCAAGAGAGCTTCCAACACCCTCCATGGCCGGTCAAAGGGGCTTACATAGGTGGCCAACCGCCTTTCCTTCGGCTGCCGAAACTGCATGCAAAACCATGCAACATTCGGCGGCCTAACGTGAAGTTTCGGAAGCCGAACCTCTAGCACTTTCGGTGGCCGAACATTACCTTCGGCGGCCGAACCTGCATTCTGCCTCCTTGGTCTTTTCTCTTCAACACTCATTCCCTTTCCTTTCAAAACCATAAGTAGAAAACCTTGCTAAAACCTTGTAAAAACTTCAGTGTCCCGTGCAATGCCCCGCAAAATGAATCCGACATCCGAGATTCCACCGGACGGGAGGAATTCCGATGCCTGAACGAGCCGGGTATTACAATATGTATCGAAATGTAATATGTTATGATGTAAAATAATGTAATGTAATAGTTAGAGTTGTGCTTTGCCCTAGAAGTGTGGTTAATCCCTTTGCACATGGTCCTTATGTATGTTTTATTATGAGACAGGAAAAGCCAAGCTTAATGTATGTTGCCCCACGAGAGTAGTTGATGAGAACTCTAGTGTTGGGGGTCTATGATTATGAGTTGTGCATGCATAGGTTAAGCATGGTGTTTGAAAGAAAGAAAAAGTTTACAGTTTTATGTTTTAAAGTTTATGCTTATGTTGATCATGTATGGGATTATACCAGATGTACAGGATGTATGTTAGGCTTGCTACGGGTCCCGGCGACCTTAAGTCGATCTGGATCCTAGCGCCGGTAGCGGACCGATTTTCGGGTCGTTACAGAATGGTATCAAAGCCCTAGGTTCACATGGTCGGACCTATAGTGTGTCGGGCTCATAAAGGTTATAGAAGGGCAAGCACAATAGGAGAGATCATGTCCACTAGGATAGGATGTGGAGTCCTGTCTTGTATGATGATGTGAAATGCCATGATGATATGCATGTGCATTAATGTTATGCTATGTATGTAATGTATGTGAGGTAGGTTCATGTGTTTCCATATGAACCGTATGATGCTAATGTTTATGTGGTATGTTATGCTTTCAGAAGTCGAGATGAGAGGAACTCGTCGATCCGTAAGATTGACTGGAGCTCCGCCAGAGAATGAGGGCATGGATGCCCATCCCCCTGCTCTGCAGAGGGCAAGATCTTGTAGAACAAGCAGAGAAGGTACATCAAGGGACCTTAGAAGGTCTTTTGATGCAAGTCGGAGGAGATCAGTTCATGGTGGTATGTCAGCGGATGTGATGGGAGCAGAGGAGGATATCCAGAGAAGAGATAGTAGTCTAGGCATGAGTAAGTCAGAAGAGGATATGGGGGAGTCCCAAGGAGGTGCTCAGGCCTCGGGTTTTGTTCCACCACAGTATACACCCTATCCTCAGGGGCCAGGGTATCCGATGGGAAGCACGTCGGATTTCTCTAGCTATAACCCATACCCCACCTTTATGCCTTACCCTCCCTTTTACCCACCATACCCATAGTACCCCATATTTTCACCCTCACCCTTTTATCCAGGTCCAGCAAACCCTAACCCAGGGAATGCTGCACCTCCTCCTCCACCAGCAGAGCCATTTCTCCCTGATGCCCAAACACCCAAACCTAGCTCATCAGTTGGGGGTAAGGTAAAGATGACGGACTATCTGAAGTTGGATGCCCCCAAGTTTGAAACAGGTGATGACCCTTTTGAATACCTCAGAACGGTGAAGATGATAACTGATGAGTTGGGAGCAAGTGACAGTAGAGCCATTCAGATGGCAGGGTTCACATTGAAATGCAAGAAGGCAAGGGAATGGTTCAAAAACTATGTGGACCCAAGGTTGGAAAGCTTATCCTGGGAATAGTTTGCAAATGAGTTTGCTGGATGGGCTTTTCCAGGTAGTTCCAGAGAACTGAAGATGATCGAGTTTGAGCAGCTAAGGCAGACGGAAGAGATGAGTGTAGATGAGTTTACAGACAGGTTCCTGGAGCTGTTGCCGTTTGCAGGACAAGGTCTTGACACAGACCTGAAGAAGTCTAGGAGATATGTTATGAAGCTTCACTCCAGGTATTCCTCGTTGGTGCAATCAGCAGAAAGGGAGAGCTTCCATGCTATAGTGGATATGGCACGGAGAATGGAGGCTAGTGCCATCATCCAAGGAACAGTTAAGCAGTCTGTGGCACAGTCTTCGGGTCTCCAAATCCCGAGGACGAGTGATGCTAATCTCTCCTCTCTGGGCGAGGATGTCACGAAAAGTAAGAAGAGAGACAGAGGTCTCAGAAGGTCAAAGAAGAGCAAGTTCTGGAATCAGATAAAGTCTGGTCTGGGATTAGGAGGAGGCTCGAGCTCAGGCACAGAGGTTGCAGAGTGTGCAAGGTGCGGTAGGCCGCACAAGGGAGTCTGTCGGTTTGGGACTACAGCATGTTACAGATGCGGCCAGGAGGGACACATAGCTCGGGAGTGTCCTAAGGCAGCTTTTATGACACCGTCCCATCAGACAACTCCAGGCAGTATGGCACAACCATCAGCTCCAGCCATGTTTCAGGGTAGTGGTCGAGGCAGAGGAAGGGGTGCGGCCCCTTCTTCAGCAGGTTCCCTAGGTGAAGGTCCATCAGTTCCAGCTCGGATCTTCTCCATGACGCAGCAAGAAGCTAACACATCGGACATGATGGTGACAGGTAACCTCACTCTCTTATGTTTGATGTGTATGCTTTTATGAACCCTGATGTGTTTCTCTTTCCTTGTGGTTTCGAGAGTCGTAGATAGGTTGGGTTGATAGCTTATGGGTTAGGGTATTCCCTTTGGGTCAGTGGACCCAAGTGTGATCCATCAGTGGCAGAGTCAGTCTGCCGGTATAGTCCAGAGTATGTGTGAGTAGATGCCTTCCAGCTGGCCTAGCGGTTCTAGATTTGACTGTTTGACGTCATTCTAGGGTTGGATTGGTTCTTCTACTAGTGGTGCTACCTGAGTCTGCAGAGACAAGGTAGTCAGGTTCAGAGGTCAGGATGGATCAGAGGTAGTCCTTAGAGGGGGACAGAGTAGGGATACCTAGAGGTTCGTTATCAGCCCTGCAGGCTCGTAGGTTGGCCAGGAGAGGTTGTCAGGGGTTTCTAGCTCGTGCAGGAGAGTTCAGTAGTCATGTCAGGGAGCCTGCCTCAGTACCAGTAGTGAGTTCTTAGATGTTTTCCCAGACGAGCTGCTAGGTGTACCATCTGTTAGGGAGATAGAATTTGAAATGAAAGTGATGATAGAGACCAGACCCATCTCTACCCCTTCCTACAGGATGGCACCTGCAGAATTAAAGTAGTAGGAAGAGCATGTTGCAAGAGTAAGTGGTTAAGGGTTTTCATCCGACTGAGCACTTCGCCTTGGGGTGTTTCAGAGTGGTTATGAGAATGAAGGATGGATTCCTAAGACTTTGCATCGACTGCAAGTTGTTGAACAAAGTCACTACCCAGAATGAGTATTTGTTACCTTGGCTCGACGATCTATTTTTAAAACCAACTAGCAGGAGCTGGTTGCCTTTCCAAGATAGATCTGAAGTCCAGGTACCATCAGTTAAGATCAAGGAAGAAGATGTACAGAGAACAGTGTTTAGAATCAGATATGGGCACTATGAGTTCTAGGAATGTCGTTCGGGTTAATGAACGCCCCTACAGTATTCACGGACCTCATAAGCAGAGTTTTAGTCGATTTCTGGATCACTCCGTTATTGTCCTCATTGACGGTACCTCGGTAAGTCCCAGAAATGTAGAAGAGAATGCCCATTATCTGAAATCAGGACTGCAGATCCTGAGAGAACATGGCTTAGATGCCCAGTTCTCCCAATGTGAGTCCCGGTCAAGGAGCATATCTTTCTTGGGTCATGATATGTCGGAAAAAGGAAAAGTGTGGTAGACCCGAGAAAGTTGAAGTTGTAGCTGACTAGCCCAGGCCCATTGTAGTGACATCGATCAAGAGCTTTTCGGGTTGGGCAGGTTACCTACTGGAGGTTCATATAGAACTTCTTTAGAGTTGCCGCTCCTATGGTCAGATGGATCAAGAAGAATCAGAGGGTTGTGTGGTCTACTCAGTGTGAAGAGGGCTTTGAAGAGCCGAAGAAAATGTTGATGTCAGCACCAGTGGTGGCTCTGTCCGCCAATAATGAAGATGTCAGAGTGTCCTGTGATGCGTCCCGTGTGGGACTAGATTGTGTGTTGTTATAAAGTGATAGGATGATTGCTTATGCTTCTAGGTAGCTGAAGAAGCAAGAGTTGAATCATCCTACACATGATCTAGAGATGGCGATGGTAATCTTTGCACTCAAGATGTGGAGGCGGTACCTGTATAAGGTATGAGGACAGATCCTTACGGGTCGAAAGAGCTTGCAATACATCTTGAGTCAAGGGAGGAAAATCAGAGGCAGAGAAAAGGGGTAAGAGCTGCATAGTCAGAAAAAGAGAAATCAGAACTGCTGAGAGTCAGCAGGAGAGTTATGAAGTTGTCCGCTAGAGGCTTGTAAAGTTTCAGAGAGAGAAGAGTTTATTAGAGTGGCGCAGTGGAAGCACGTTGAGGTTTTCGAGAAAGTTGAGGTTTGCTGGAGGTGTCTCCTAAAGAGGGGGGTGATTCGTTATGGACAGAAAGGTAAATTAGCTCTTAGATACATCGGACCCTTCAAGATCCTGTAAAGGATCAGGAATGTACCCTACGAGTTAGATTTACCTACTTCAATGGAGGAAATCCATTCGGTTTCCATGTTCCCAGGTTATGAGAATTCGTGTCAAATCCGAGTGAGGTTCTTAAGAACCAGAGGTGGAGATCGCAGGGAATCCCACCTATGTTGAGCAGTTAGTGCGGATCATAGACACACAAGTCAGGAAGTTGAGGAACACGGAATCCTGATGGTGAAAGACTTGGAATCACCGTTTAATGGAAAAAGTATGCCTAGGAGACCGGGAGTTCGTACTTCAGCTAGTATCTGTGTCTCTCTTTGGAGAGAGATTTTAGGCTTTGCTTGCTTGTTTATGTATGCTTGATGCTATGTTCTGAGAAGGCACGTTTGTTTGAACATTCGGGGACGAATGTTCTTAAAGGGGGGAAGAATGTAATACCCGGCTAGATTCCGGCATCGGGATCCCTACCTTCCGGCGGAATCTCCGTTGGAATCTGGAATTTCTGAAGATGCCAGAGTCTTCTAGGGGGTTAAAGTGTGTTTTCTAAAATGTTTTCACATGATTTTATGGTTTTAAATGGAAAAGAAATTGAGTTTTGAAAAGAGTAGGCTAAGGAGGCATTTTCCAGGTTCGGCCGCCGAAAGTCAAGTTCGGCCGCCGAACATGGGGCTGTTTCGGGAGTGCTTTAGGCTTCCGAAAGTGTGAGGGCAGAAACCAGGTTCGGCCACCGAACCTCAAGTTCGGCCGCCGAACATGCATGAGTTTAGGAGGCACGTTAGGCTGCCGAAGGTAGTCGACCAGGCCACCTATAAAAGGCCCTCAGACCGAAAATGGACGAGTTTTCTCCCCATTCTCGAGCTCAGGTGTGTTCATGTCCTCCTCTAGTCATTTTCATGCTTTTTCTTCAAATCCTTCACGTTTTATAAGCTACATGGTTGTTTTAAAGAGTTTTAAAGCTTGGATCAAGGTTTGGAGAGCTTGGAGACTTCAAGGGCTTGGTTTCTCCATATCTCAAACTTTGGGTCGCACCAACCCTCGATCTTCAAGAGGTAAGTGTAGATCTATGCTTTCCTTTATGTTTTAAAGAAGTTTTAAGCAAGTTTGAAGATGTTTTGATGGTTGAGTATGGGTAGATATGCATGTTAGGGTGTATGTGGGTTTTATGCCCAATGTATGTTTATGTGATATGTTTGAGCTAGTTTATGCATGTGGGAGAGTGTATGCATGATTGGGAAAGAGCAAGTGAGATTTTGGGATGTTTTGGTGGTTTTGGCCTATGTGGGTCATAAGCTACCTATGCATGCTTTTGATGTTGTCTTTGGAGTTTAATCTAGTTGTTAAGCTCCTTTATGCATGATTAAGGGTTTATGCTTGGTTTTG
The DNA here is from genome assembly GCF_001659605.2 of Manihot esculenta. NCBI lineage: Eukaryota > Viridiplantae > Streptophyta > Magnoliopsida > Malpighiales > Euphorbiaceae > Manihot > Manihot esculenta. The sequence continues at coordinate 10,178,433 of NC_035171.2, forward strand.
AGAAGTTTAGGCATGTTTTAAGAGGTTGGAGGCTTGTTTTGAGAGGTTGGGAGGCTTGTATGCACAAGGGCTGAGTTCTAGAAGAACTCAGGTTCGGCCGCCGAAGGTGGTTTCGGCCGCCGAACCTGCCTATGGTTGCATAGTTTGGCCGCCAAACCTTACCCCCGAAAGTGGTGTTTCGGAGCTGGAGCAGACTTTCGGCCGTCGAAGGTGATGTTCGGCCGCCGAAAGTGCCTGACTTTCGTCTCTAGAGAGAAGGTTCGGCCGCCGAAGGTGCCCCCGAACCTGCATGACTTTCGTCTCTGGAAGGGACCTTCGGCCGCCGAAAGTGCCGCCGAAAGTGCCCTGTCCAGCCCTTTCATAGGTGTTTTCTATGATTGTTTTGAGGATGTTTTAGGGGGAGTTGTTTATGTATTGTTTAGAGTATGTTTGGCACCTCACTGGAGTCCACCTATGTAGGATCGGACCCGAGGAACCAAGGTGCTTAGCAGTGTTAGCTGCTTCAGAGTCGGTCCAGAGCTAGTCAAGGTGAGTAGAACATAACTCTTTTAATATTAAAGAAATTGAATGTTCAAAGCATGTTCATGCATCATGAATACCATGTTATGTAATAGGTTGTTGCATTAGAGATCACGAATATGTTGCATTGCATAGTACGATGTATGATGATGTGGATGAATATTGAATGATCCATTAGCCCTCAGTATGATGTGATATGACATAATATGACACGATATGACATGTATGGCATGATATGAGATGAAAAGACCAAGTGTGGCCGTATCGCCCCTGACATAGAGTATGAAAAGATCAGGTGTGGCCGTATCGCCCCTGGCATAGAGTATGAAAGACCAGGGTGGCCGTATCGCCCCTGGCATAGAGCTATGTGAAGTCCAGGCGTGGCCGTATCGCCCCTGGCATAGAGCTATATGAAGTCCAGACGTGGCCGTATCGCCCCTGGCATAGAGCATTGTTGGACTTGTTATGAGATGAAATCTAGATGTAGAGGGCTAATGGTGACGAATTCATCCTTGATGTGTATTGTTTGTGATGTGATGCATGTCATGAAAGCATATGATATAATAAACTGTTTTTCTCTTTAGTTCTGCTCATTGGGCTTTTTAGCTCACCCCTCTCCCCTAACCCCAGGTTTGCAGGGTCAGAGATAGTCAGGAGATCAGCAGGTTATGTCCATGGTCATGTTTATGTAATAGTTTAGTAGTGGACATGATGTAAGGTAGAGATATGTATCGAAATGTAATATGTTATGATGTAAAATAATGTAATGTAATAGTTAGAGTTGTGCTTTGCCCTAGAAGTGTGGTTAATCCCTTTGCACATGATCCTTATGTATGTTTTATTATGAGACAGGAAAAGCCAAGCTTAATGTATGTTGCCCCACGAGAGTAGTTGATGAGAACTCTAGTGTTGGGGGTATATGATTATGAGTTGTGCATGCACAGGTTAAGCATAGTGTTTGAAAGAAAAAAAAAGTTTACAGTTTTATGTTTTAAAGTTTATGCTTATGTTGATCATGTATGCGATTATACCAGATGTACAAGATGTATGTTAGGCTTGCTACGGGTCCCGACGACCTTAAGTCGATCTGGATCCTAGCGCCGGTAGCGGTCCGATTTTTGGGTCGTTACAATTAGCTAGAGTTCAAAGATAAAATGAGATTTATTTTATATTTTAGGATAAATTATATTTTAATTTTGAAATTATATCAAAATTAATATATATTTCTCTCAATTTTTAAAATCTAATAAATTAACCGACGTTTTTTTGTCGGTCCAACTGAAAATTTATCCTCCTTATTTTCATTAATTTTCTAAGCAATGACAGTTTTTGGAATAAATTATTCTTTTGCCCTTAAATAATATAAAAAAAATAATTCATATATCCTAATCTTTTAAAAATTAATGATTTAATTCATGAAATTTAACTTTGCTAAATTAAAAAAAGTACATTGTTAAGTAGAATTGGAGTGACTTTTAGTTTAACGGAATAAAATATATAAAAAATAAATTATTTATAATGATAGAAGAAATTTTTAGATTATTAATAAAATTTTCAATTGATAATTTAATAAAAAATCATTAATAAATAAATTATAATCTGTTATTAAAAATTTTAATTGGTAAATAAATTATTATTATTAACAGATTTTAAATTTATTAATAAATTAAGAAAAAAAATTTATTAATAAATATAAAAATCCGTTATTAATGGTTTACTATTTATTAAAAATTTAAATAATTTAAAAAAATAATTATTATTTTGATTAAATAATAAATTTTATTATTAATATTATTTTTATTAATTCAGTAATATTTAAAATTATATGATTATTATTATTTTTATTATTTTTTTCTATATAAAAAGAAAATAATAAAAAAATAATACGAGAGAAATTAAAATGAATGAAAAATATAAAGAAAATGAAGAAAATGAGAGAAAAAAAAAAGAAAATAGAGAAATTAAAAAGAAAATTATGGAGAAAAGACGAATAAAATAATAAAAGAAGGGAAAGAATGAAAGAAGAAAAAGAAAAAAAAGAAAAAAAATAAAATAAAATGAAAAAAAAAATTATAAAATAAGAAAGTGAAATTAAAAAAAAATAAATGTAATAAAATAGATTAATAATAAAAAAAGAAGGTATTATATTTATAAAACATGGATTAATAACATATTTAAATACAGATTTTTATTAAATTTGGATAAAAAAATAAATTTTCCTTTAAAAATTACCATTAATTTAAAATTTATTAATAAAAAAATATGAATGTTAAAAAAGTGAAAATTAAATATAAAATTTTATTTTAAATTTATCAATAAATTTATTAGCAGATAAATATGATATTTTTTTATTAATTTTATAAAATTTTATAAAGAATTTTTCAATTTATTTTTGTAATTTTTTAAATAAATTACCAACGAATTTAGATTCTCTTACTAATTTAAAAAAGTTTACCAATAGTTTGGATGGTCCACCTTGGAAATCAACGGCAGGCGTTTACGTGTCAGAAGGAAAAGCATAAAGGAGCATCGCAGAGGAGGGGAGAGGAGAGGACAAAAGCTGACTCCTTGCTAGACCGTGAGAGATTGCAAATTCCTCTTCTCGACTGTTATTGATCACAAAATATTCTGCCTTTTCCTCTCTCGGATTCTCATAGGTATTCGCAATCAATTTCCTCATTTTTGTATCCAATTCTTTGATTTCCAAGGAATTCTCTTCAACATTCATGTTCATTGGGTTTCCATCATCTTTCCTTGATGAACGCTATGAATTCTGTTTAGGGTTTTGATTTTAATTGTTGCACAATTGCTTGATGATGATTATATGTTGTATTTAGATTTGAAAGTCGGTTGATTGGTTGTCGAAGAAGATGTGGGCGGCTTCTTGCCTTGCGTCTTGCTGTGCAGCCTGTGCCTGTGATGCTTGCCGCACAGTTGTTTCAGGGATAAGCAGGAGATCCGCCAGAATTGCATACTGTGGTCTCTTTGCTCTGTCTCTGATTGTTTCATGGATTCTTCGTGAGGTCGCCGCTCCTCTCATGGAGAAGCTACCCTGTAAGTTTTTTTTTTCCCCCAATTGTAGATCATTAAGAAGGGATTGCATTGAATTCAATTGTTTGTGACTTTGTGTGTGTGTGTGATGCTTGTTATAATTTTTCTTCAAGCTTACTGCTTTAATTTTGATGCCAGTCCTGAAAAAAGATGATTGATCACAATGAGTTGAAGTCAAATTAGTCAATGAGCTGCTGCACACAAGTTTCAGATAGTTTTAACTGATTATTCTAATTTCGTTTTAATATGAATTCAGGGATCAATCACTTCCATAAGACACCCGATAGGGAATGGTTTGAAACTGATGCAGTGCTGCGTGTTAGCTTGGGAAATTTTATGTTCTTCACTATTCTAGCTGTTCTAATGGTTGGTGTAAAAAATCAGAAGGATCCTCGTGACAGTTTGCACCATGGTGGATGGATGATGAAAGTTATTTGTTGGTGCATTTTGGTAATCTTTATGTTTTTCCTTCCAAATGAGATAGTCAGCTTCTATGGTAATCAGTTTGACCATCCTTCGTTCCTTTTGCCTTGAATATTTAGATTTTGATTGTCTAATCTAATTCTTCTTTACAAGTCATTTCAAACTTTTAGAATCCAACTGCTAAATTTTGTATATGCAGAATCAATATCCAAATTTGGCTCAGGATTGTTTCTTCTTGTTCAAGTTGTACTTTTGTTGGATTTTGTTCATGGATGGAATGACAAGTGGATTGGATATGGTGAACAATTCTGGTTAGTTTAATCTAAAATATGCTGTGGCACCTTTTGTTTTGCTAACGCATTTTCTCCTTTTTCAATGAGTAATTTGACCATGCTTATTTTGCAATCTCACTTGTACAGGTATATTGCTCTGTTTGTTGTTTCACTTGTCTGTTACTTGACAACATTTGTCTTCTCGGGATTTCTCTTCCATTGGTTCACACCATCTGGACAGGACTGTGGCTTAAACACCTTCTTTATTGTTATGACCTTGATTTTCGTGTTTGTTTTTGCAATTGTTGCACTCCATCCTGCTGTAAGTTTACACTTCTGAATTCCACTATATTTAATAACTATGATTGTTAATCATTTTATATACCTCTCAAACATTTCCATGAAAGAAGAAACTGTATTGTAGCATGCACTCAATGCCACCACCTTTGTATCTGTATGTTGGTTAGTGATTTGTTTGGTTTAGTGTCAATTGAAGGTCAATCAGGTTGATGCAAATCAGAGCTGCTCAATTGGAGAACACAAAAATTTTCAGAAAATATCAAAAACTTTCCCTGTCATGTAAACTGTTCCCAAGGATTATGATTGGTTATGAATCAACACTTCCACTGTTTACATGTGATTCTATGTTTAAGAAAGATAGTAATTAGTAGACAAAGGTTGATTAAAAACTGGAATCAAAATGAGTTTTTACAGAAGCATAGTGTGTTCATATCTACTGGAGTAGTGATCTGACTAGTTTTTCTCAAAGCTTCCTGTTAGATTTCTAAAGTAGGTAACATATCCGAGCATGGGATTGTTCAAATTCAAAGTCTCCCCTCCACATGTTTTGCCAAAGCAGGTTCAGAAAGATTTCTGAATTGATGAACTCTTTGCAAACAAAGCATAGCTCAAAGCACAATTGATATACTGTTATTACATTTAATGATGTCCTCGAATGGCTTCTATAAATGATACTACAGAATTGAATGTGATAACGCTTTCCAGAATGCAACTCCACTTACCATGGTCCTCAGAAATATGCAATCTGAATTGCAAACATAACTATCCATTGCTCACAAGATCTTATGTTCTCAGTGAGTAGTGCCAGCAAGTGTTGTAGGATAGCTCATGCATGTATACTTACATATTTGGTAAAATTTCAATTTATTATTGTTAATAGCATTAATTTTTCAATTGTGATGTTTACATAGAGAATATAAGTGCATACTTGTACCCTTTGTTCATTCTTGTTATGAGGAATGCTATGATTTCTAAGTTTGTGCTGTTTCTTACCTTTTTTACCCAAAAAAAAAGGCGCTTGGATGTACTGTTTTCGTTCTTGGTATGAGAAGTGGTGATTTGTTTTCTCATGAACCATCTTTTCTGTGGAAAACAGGTAAGTGGTAGCATTTTCCCAGCATCAGTTATATCCTTTTACTGCATGTACCTGTGCTACAGTGGACTTGCCAGTGAACCAAGGGAATATGAGTGCAATGGTCTTCACAAACATTCTAAAGCTGTTTCCACTGGCACCCTCACCATCGGCCTGGTTACAACTGTTCTATCAGTTGTCTATTCTGCTGTACGTGCTGGGTCCTCTACAACTCTTCTCTCCCCACCAAGCTCACCCCGTGCAGGTAATATCTGGGAATTTTCTTCAAATTTCTAGATATCATTTGGATGATGCACTAAGGAAATATAATCAGAAATCTAATTGGACAAAATATTTTAGCTTGAAATTTTGTATATTGTCTGCAATTTTGCTAACAAGATGAGGGAATTGAATAATAGCAGCTTTGTGCACTTGGTCGTGAAAGGAATACAAACTTATTGTAGTATAGGCCCTGCTGTGTTTATTCCCCCTAGCTGATGAGGTTAGACATTTTATGCCATGAGGATGAGTGACGTCTTCTGTTGAGATCTGACAATTTAATTCCCTGGTGGGAGTTGCAGGGAAACCTCTACTGCCATTGGAGAACAAGACAGAAGCAGAGCACGATGACAAAGAGAAATCTAAGCCAGTCACATACTCTTATGCCTTCTTCCATATTATCTTCTCCCTTGCTAGTATGTATTCGGCTATGCTTTTGACTGGGTGGTCAACCTCAGTTGGGGAGAGTGGAAAGCTAGTCGATGTGGGGTGGCCATCTGTCTGGGTCCGGATCATTACAGGCTGGGCAACTGCATCTCTCTATCTTTGGTCTCTGGTTGCTCCTATTATGTTCCCAGACAGGGAGTTCTGAATCTCCTCTGGGTGATGTGAGATAATTGTGGAGGTTCAAGTCAAGGTACTCTGTATATGTGTGTGATGTAATGACTACTTTTAGACATGCTTATTAAATGGAGTTCTTGCATTCATGAATCATGAACCTGGAGTGCTGAAAGTTTGCCCATCCATGCGTTCTGACCTGTAACGCACTTCACATAAATTAGATATATTATTTAAATCACAATACTATCCATAACTTTGGCTTCATGATCTGGTACGGATTGTTGTCTATAGAAGCACTGATCAGTTTAAGGGATTATTGAGGACTTTACTGTTTGCTGATCAGTTTAAGGGATAATTTATTTTTCTATCAATTCTATAATGTTAAAAATAAACCATTTTTAATAAATTTACTATAGTGGCTTTAATAAGATTTTAAAATTAAAGAAAATAATTTCCTATTTTAAAAATAACTACTTCAAATATCAAAAAATCTTAAAAAATATTCTTAAAATTGTATTTCTTGTTAAACAAACATAGCCTTAACATTAATAATATTTTTCTCAATATATCCAAACATGACTCCACCTTCCCCAAGGAACATGTATTATTGTTCTTTTCATCTTCTTGTAGTCCTTAACGTTCATAGCCGGATAAAATATGGTGAAGTTGAAGTTGCTTATCTGCCTAATTGAAAACAGAATTTAGGCGAGTTTTAGGAAGGGTAATTAATGTCTGCATTTATTACCAAAAAGCATTAGCATTTGCTGATCATTGTACCAAATTCAGTCGATTTGCAAATGACGCGATCATGATCATGGATTATCATTTAGTCATGAATATTTATAGGGTTAACGTTGTGAAGGTAATTTTATTAGAAAGAGAAGCTGCTGCTTCAGACAAGATAAATTACAGTGGTGTGAATGCACAAAAAATATAATATTTAATTTCATAGAAAAATTCATTCCTTAATTTTTCATAAAATATTTTTAAAAAATTTACCAATTAATTCTTTTATTAGTTACTTTCCTATAATATGAAAAAAATTATTAACTTTTTAACTTTATAAAAATATCTATCAAATAATTATTTTATATTAAAATCATTTTAAATTTTTTTCATATGTTCTCATATTTAGTGGAATGAGTAATTAATAAATATTTTAAAAGTATTTTTCAAAACTAATCAACTAACTATCAAGTCTTTCTATACTACAGAAATTAAATAATAATTTTTTTCATTACTAATTCCAACAAAAACCTAGTTTTTGTATCTCAATCAAATATTAGCTGCCATAACACAATTCAAAATAACATTTTAAAGAATCATTTACCAAAGTTAACAATTTAAACACTACCAAAGATGCCGATGGAGAGACGGATCCATCTATCAAATAATAATAACAATAAAATAAATAAAAACAAAATAAATAAATTGACAAAAAAAAATCCATGAATCCAACCGAATAAGGTTCTCTGCTCAATCCTCAAAATCTCCAGCATTTTCCAACAGGTAGTTAGCAGCCAATTCCTCATTGCGATCACAAGCCAAAAATGCCTCGACGACAAGGGCTCTATCAAATCCCATTGCCTCAAGCTATAAAAACAATAATTCAACTAATTAGTAAATTCAGATAGCAGGGAAAAGCCATATCTATAAGGACAAAAAATACAAAAGGCAGATGCCCATGATGCAATGACAATGCAGATACCCTTTCAATAGCCTCCTGTTCAGCAGGGGTCACATTGATAGCATGAGGCATCTCTTGGTCGACCTGTTCAAACATTTCCCTGAGCAAAAAAGAAAGAAGGATTTGTCGTAACGTCATATAGTTTTTCGTGCAATGAGAATTTATTTGGACATCTGCATCACATATATTTTTCGAACTATGGAACTGGACCTTGTACTAACTATTCACGATATAGTGGTTGCAGCACAGATGACAATGATGAACAAAGAGTTCTGTTCAACAGCAAAAATATGGCTTTTTACTAATGCCCCAATTAAGTACTCACCCTTCAGACCCTTCAAGAGGTTCACTTAATAACTGAAGAAATTCTGCATGATGTTCTTGAATTATTCCTAGTAAATGAGGGTTTTGCTTCCCTAGCTCCTGAAGCATGGGCTGTCACAAAAGCAGTTAGATTGATTAAGATATAGCGAGATTCATGATGGGGAAAAAGGGCAGAGGGAAAGAAAGGGAAAAAAAATAGAAGACCTGTAAAATTTGTGGATTTGCCTGAACCATCGAACGCAGTGTTTGAAACTAAATAATACCAAAAAAAAGTAATGTCATCATACAAATTCAGCATTAATCAAGCAGCATCATTATGATATCGAGAAATTGTAATTAACTGAAATATTGCATGCAAATTAAATAACTTCTGTGTCCACCACAATGTTTACCCAGGTGGCAAGCAGACATGGTATAGTTATTCACTTAGGTCATGGCTACTTTTTCTAACTCTAGTCATGGGCCTCAAAAATTCACCATGGAATTATGTCCTTTCATTGACTACACTAAACCAAGACAGAGTGGCATTGTTAGGAGGAAAGAAAAAAGGCCCATAAACAGAAGAATATTTAAGCATATTCAGGTTTTAATGCATTAAAACAGCAATCAATGCTCAAAAGAACCACACCTGTTGATTACTTCGAAGGAAATCAAGGGACCCAAGTCCCTCACCACCATCGCCACCACCAGCAGAAAGTGTCTCCTGCCGAAGTTCCACAATGAAACATTAACATGTATAATACATGATGAAAGTCGTTAAAAAATCTGAAATAATACCTGAGGAAACATATTCAGGGGAGACGTATTGGGTGCTCCAGAGCCAGGTGGAGCTCCTGCTGCACCTGTTTCAGTTGCCTGACCTGCAGGGAAATGAGCCACTGGGACAGCAACTTCCACTGTTTCTGGAATACCCTGAAGACCAAACAACTTGATTAGCTAGTCTCACAAAGATTGCTGAAGAAAATATATTGAGTTTGGACATACAGAGTACAAATAATCCACTGCTCGCTCTGGATTGTTATAAGCTGCTCTAAGTGCACGAGTAACAGTTTCTATATCCCAGTTCCCACCTCCTATATCCATTATTTGTTGAATCATCTGGTCAAGATTATTATCAGCTACTAAGTTCGAAGCAGCTTGACCATAGGTATCAGTTTGTGCACTGCAATAAAGATAACTTCTATCAAGACATTATATTTTTATTTCAATAATTTATTTCATAGCATATGTATTTTCTAAGTTTAAAGGGATAAAAGGACGAGGTAACTGTAAGATTATCAACAAATTCTATTTCACATTGCAGGCCCACCCAAAAAAAAAGGGAATTGATGTCAG